>NC_056623.2:34361621-34556621 GCF_002870075.4 Lactuca sativa
TATATATATATATATATATATATATATATATATATATATATATATATATAGTTAGGTTCAAATGTTTTCACTATCTATTGTGTGCCTGTATGATTGATTCTGGACCAATCATTTTAGTTATCTTAAGAAAGTAATTAATGCTTATTAAATGCTGAAGATGTAATTAATCCCTATTATATCTTCAACATGTAATATGCATTAATTACTTTCTTAAAATAACTAAAATGATTGGTTCAGAATCAGTCATACATACACACAATAGATAGTGAAAACAAAATAACCTAACCCTATATATATATATATATATATATATATATATATATATATATATATATATATATATATATATATATATATATATATATATATATGGGCAAAGTGAATATACCTAACAATCTTATATAAGCTTAGGTACCTAACCTCATCAAACTATGTCATTTTGCATTAAATTTTCATTGTAATCATCCAAGGTTCTTAAACTTTATCCTTAAACTTGATTTACTTCAAAAAAATTTGGAAATTCATCATTATATTTCTCCTACATCCTTTCATTTGTAGCGGTAGGATATGAAGCCCATCAGGTGATATTCGATAGAAAGACGTGATGTAAAAGAAAGATATTGGTGAAAGTCTAAAAATTTTGGAAGTAATCAAGTTATGGGGTTAAAGTTTAAGAACCTTAGACAATTACAATGTAAATATGATACAAACCGATGTAGTATTATGGAGTTAGGTACCTAAGCTTATATAAGCTTTTATATATATATATATATATATATATATATATATATATATATATATATATATATATATATATATATATATATATATATATATATATATATATATATATATATATATATATATATATATAAAAGCTGAAATTAGCATAGGTGATTTATCTCGTTTCGTGGTTTGACTAATGACAAAATACATTTTTATTAATATGGTTTATCATTAAAATAAGGCAAGACGGTGAATATATGTCATCCGTCCTACAACAGGTTGACTTTATCAGATCAATAATACATTTACGCATTATTTTTGATGCAGTAAACCAGACGTGTCACAAGAAGATGACCCGTCAAGATATGGTTTCTAGAGGCTGCCATATTTTCTTATCCACGTCTATTGTATTATAATAGATACCACACAAAGTCATAAACTAACAGTTTAGGTGACATAAAAAATTGATGAATTAAATATAATCGTGTGCTGAGATCGCAGTTCTCTATTTATGTCTTGGCAGATCTTCCAACTACCAATCACAAACGAAATGTTCTCTTTCTCCAAGAACTATTTCCTGTTCTACTTCTCATTCATTGTTTTAATAATTTTTCTCAGTGTCAAATGGATTTCAACTCGTTTAAAAACTAAGAAAAATTTACCACCATCTCCACCAAAGCTTCCGATCATCGGAAACCTCCACCAATTAGGGTTGAGCCCCCACCGGTCTCTCCGTGCCTTGTCAAGAAAACATGGTCCACTCATGTCGATGCACTTTGGCAGTGTGCCTGTGCTTGTAGCCTCCTCCCCTGAAGCAGCTAAAGAGATCATGAAAACCCATGATTTAAAATTCTGTAATCGACCCAAGTTAAGAATTGTCGACATAGTTGTGTATGGCTCCAACGACATTACATTTTCTCCTTATGGAGAGTATTGGAGGCAAGTGAAGAGCATCGCGGTAGTCCATCTTCTAAATACTACACGAGTTCAGTCATTCAGACAAACGAGGGAAGAAGAGGTGGGACTTATGATTGACATGATCGAAAAGAGTTCTGGTTCTGTAGTGGATCTAAGTGAGTTACTTTTTAGGCTTGTGAATAACATTGTATGTAAGGCAGCTCTAGGGAGGACATACCCTGGGTCGAAGTTCGCGGACTTGTTGGAAAGGTTTGTGTGGGTGTTGGGTGCTGTTAGCCTTGGATCCTATATCCCATGGTTGTCATGGGTAGACAAATTGAGTGGTTTAGAGGGGAAAGCACATAAAGTTGCCAAAGACTTTGATGATTTTCTTGAAGGTGTTGTTGCAGAACATGTGGATAAAAGAAGAGGGATGGATGTGCATGCTCAAAGTGGTGAAGATCAAGATCTAGTTGACATCTTGTTGGATGTAAAAGGAGATAATACAACTGGATTTACCTTTCATAGAAATACCGTTAAAGCTCTCATCTTGGTAAGATTTCTTCTTTTTTCTAATTAACGAGTTATGATTAAACCTATCGACCTATTGACCTAATAGTGACCAAAATCTTTTGTTAAACGGGTTTAAACATTTGTTAATGTTTTGAAGTTCGAACTTTTTTTATATTTTAAATTTTGTTACGTGCGTTAAACATATGAGATAATGAGACATTATTACTAAATTGTCATTGAGTTTATTGTTGTTATTCCATCAAAATCAATTTGAAATTTTTGACTATTTAAAAGTAGCAACCGCTTTCTTACTTTTTGACATGATTCATTGAGTTTAGACTACAATAAATTAAACTAAGTGGAGAATTTTATGTATGTTGTTCTTAAACATCAAAATATTATATTTACTTAATTTAATTTTTAAATATCATATTTATCTTTCATAAAATTTCTAAATATCATATTTATCCTTTATAAAAATTCAAAATATCTTGTATGTCCTTTTTAAACATCAAAATATTATATATATATATATATATATATATATATATATATATATATATATATATATATATATATATATATATATATATATATATATATATATATATCCTTCTTAAATATCAAAATATTGTATATATACTTTTTAAACATCAAAATGTGATAATACCTAAAAATATCTTCCATCTACAACATGATAATAATAAAAAACAAAAACTAAACAATCAAAATATACATTCCATAGAAAGGGTTGAAAATTAATCTTTTTGTTTGTCAAGAGGGCAACATTAAAACAATTTAGGAGTTTACATTCCATTATCATAGACAAAGGATAATATAATTATATTTTTTAATTATTATAATAATTCTAATGTATAAAAAATGATTATAAAATATTAAAAACATTATAAAAAGGATTTGGGCAAATCAAACAATTGCAATTAAAAGAGATGGAATAAATAAAAATATTAGGTCTTACCATATACATGTCTTTCAATGTGTGGTTTGTTGACTAGGACAGAAAACCAAACCTCATATCATTTCTTTGGTTTAGGTACCAGATTTAGATTTCTCTCACTCTCCCTCATCTTTTGATTGGGCAACCGTTTTTTTCTAGTTTTTATTAAATTATATATACTAAATAATCATTTAAAAAATAGAAAACCTTATAAAAACCCAACATATTTTCATCAAAATCTTAAAAAAAAAAAAAAAAAAAACTACTATATTATTTATTTATACGTTAAAACTCTTATATTTTTTAAAATGTATCATTTAAGGCATCGAGTTCGGTATATCTTAGATAGCCGAAAATGCTAGGTAATCGATTCTCAACGGTTTGATTGTTACAATTCTTTAGATTAAAAAAAAATTAAAAATTGAGTGTTTAAATACACTAAAAAATAATATAATAGTTTTTTTAATCATTTCATGAAAATATATTAGGTTTTTCTGAGGTCAGAAAACCTTAAATAAGAATTTCCAAAAATATAAAGGTTTTAATAAACTAAAAAAATAATATAGTGGTTTTTTTAAACATTTGATGAAAATACTATGGGTTTTTCTGAGGTTTTCCCTTAAAAATATATTAAAATTTTTGGTTTTTTAATTTCCAACAAAAAAATATATATTTTTATAAAATATATTTAAAAAAAATAAAAATTAAGGTGAAGTAAAAGATGATAATTCTTGGATTTTGAAGAGTGAAAAGAAAGTTTAATTAGGAAAAATGAGGTGAAAGTGAAAGATAAATACATCTTTGGGCCTTAAAAATTGAATTGGTAGAAAACTTAAAATTGAATTGGTAAAAAAACTAAATAAACCAAAATATCATCTAGATATTCTACCTAAAAATGTTATAATACAATAAAAGATAATTACTTCGAAATTCAACTAAAATATGCCATGTTAAGCACTCCAAACCCGCACAATTCTAGTTAATTTCTATAACACTTTAATATCCTCGTAATATAATCGTACTAATCACTAAAAGGTATGCGAAAGTGGTTCAATATATCATTTAAAATTCATAAAAGCACATGTAAATTTGAAACTCTTGCAGGATGTATTTGCAGCTGGAACTGATACTACATTCGCAAGTTTGGTATGGTCAATCAGTGAGCTACTTAGACATCCAAGAGCAATGGAAAAACTAAAACAAGAAGTAACCAAAATAGCACAAGGAAGATCCATGATTCTCGAAAAAGATTTGGAGAACATGCAATATCTTAAAGCCGTCATCAAAGAGACACTACGAATGTATCCTCCAATTCCTCTACTTATTCCTCATGAATCAACAGAAGATGTCAAACTACTTGGATATGACATTCCAGCAGGCACACAAACATTGGTCAATGCGTGGGCAATAGGAAGAGATCCTACAGCATGGGAAGAACCAGAAGAGTTTAAGCCTGAGAGGTTCTTGAATAGTTCCACTGATTACAAGGGGCTTCACTATGAGCTGCTTCCATTTGGTGGTGGGCGAAGAGGGTGCCCTGGAATTCCATTTGCTACAGTCATCTTTGAGCTCGCATTAGCAAATGTGATATACAAGTTCGATTTGGCATTACCGAATGGAGTCAAAAATACGGATTTGGACATGAGAGAGAAATTCGGCATTACGCTCCATAAGGAAGCTCCTTTACTTGTTATGGCAACTACTAGTTTCAAGTAGTTGCTTATATATATTATGTAACTTTCAATGGAATATATCACAAAATATATAGCAATTGTTTCAATGGCAACAACGACACATGTTTCACAAGATATTCCTATACCTTATGTTACTAGTTCTTTTGATGGTCATAACATAACAAAACCACATATTACTCATAAGTTTAATTTGTAGAAATTATTTTTCTGTATGTTTCTAACACTACAAGATATGGTACCTATGGGGACAAAAGACGCAATAGATACCCTTTTAGAGATGACATAAAGCTAGCTGTTGTAGGTTTGTGGTATTAGACATTCAAATACTGCGTGTGTGTGTGTGTGAAAAGCTCATCTCTTCTTGTTTTTTTATGTCAAAGATTTGGGATTTTTTTATGGCTTAACAATAGAGCTAGCTAGACAGGGGAGTGCTTCTTTATGCGACTCATGGATTGATAATCCGACTGTAGCTTGTAATTCCAGCTTTTCCTATTTTTTTTTTTTAAAATAAAGTAGTTGTTAACCAAAATAACGAACCGGTTTATGATGCACATACTGATACATATAAATGTTTGTTTATATTTTGTTTTTAGGATATTTTAACTATTAAAAAACGTTTTATAAACTTTATTTTGAATATTAATTGACTATGATCATACCCTCATATCCAAATTCATTGCGGAAATTTCCATGGGAAAACGATGTTTTTCTAGTAGTGATACCCATATGAAACCATTTAGATGTACAACCAATTGAAATGATTACAATAATAGAAAAAACATCACAGCCTTAGATCAGACGGAATTAAGTACTTATATCACTAAAATATACACAAACTTATTCAACAGATTAGGGATTTCTTCATGGGAGTTTTCCACCATATATATAGCTCATTTTCTCCTTGTGTTATTCTAATGCAAGTGGACGGAGGAACACACAGGAAGGATAAACGCTCGTACAGATGCAATCTTGATCATGCTAACCGTGAGCTACAGTACTGTGACATATGGAGTTGCTATCACCAGTAAAGGCAGTTTCTTATGAATTGTGATCCCAACAGTCTCACTCATGTCCAAATCCTCCCCTTTTTGTCCACCAGGCAATTGGAAATCAAAACTATACACCAAACTAGCTAACACCAGCTCATTAACACTCATTGCAAACTGGATCCCCGGGCATTTCCTCCTACCAGCGCCAAAAGGCGTCAACTCAAAATGAAGCCCTTTGTAATCTACCGGACTATCCAGGAACCTCTCAGGTCGAAATTCTTCAGGGTCATCCCATAAACTTGGGTCTCGCCCAACAGCCCATGCGTTGATCAGAACTTGTGTCCCTGCTGCAATATCATACCCCATTAATTTAACATCTTGGGTCGATTCCCGAGGAACAAGCAGCGGGAGTGGTGCGTGCATTCGGAAATTTTCTTTCACAACGGCCTTTAAATACTGCATTTGATCTAAGTCATCCTCGGTTATCTTCGGTTTGCCTTTGGCTACTTCTCGCACTTCTTCTTGTAGCTTTTTCATGACATGTGGGTTTCGTAACAGCTCACTGAGTTCCCACTCGAGTGTTGAGTATGTCGAATCAGTTCCACCTGTAAACACATCCTACACACACAAAAAACATCTAATCCCATTAAGCCATATACGAAAGTCTTTAAAAGATTTGTGAAATTCATTTAATCGCACATGCTAATAAATAGAAAACTTAATTTAATTACCAAAATTAGAGCTTTAACAGTATCTCGATCTAGAACGAAACTGGCGTCCTTTTCATTCTGAATTTCAAGTAAAATGTCAACAAAATCTTTGTTCTCGTCGTCGCCACCAACATCGTATGTTTGTCTCTTCCGGTCAACATGCTCCTCGATCACGCTTTCTAGAAACTCATCAAATTCGGCAGCAATTTTCACTGCTTTAGCTGCATATCCATTCAAACGATCCACCCATGACAACCATGGGATGTAATCTCCAACACTGAAAACACCCAATAACTCTACAAACTGAGCAAATAGCTCTTTGAACTTCTCACCACCGTGCCTTCGCCCCAACGCTGATCTACAAATCACTCCGTTTGTAAGTGAAATCAATAACTTACTCATATCAACCACCGGAGAAGAAGAACAACTAATCTCTCTGATTTTTTCAACGAGCAGATCCGTCTCTTCTTCTCTCATCCGACGGAATGATTGAACTCTTTTTTGACTTAGAAGCTGAAGCACAGCAATGCTTTTGATCTGTCTCCAATACTCTCCGTAATCTGCAAAAGCAATGTCCCTAGCATCGTATGAAAGTATGCTTGGCACGCTTGATTTTGCTCGATTAGCGAAGATTAAATCATGGGTTTTCATGATTTCTCGAGATGCGTCAGCAGAGGAGGCCACAACCACCGGCACACGACCAAAATGTAGTAACATGAGAGGGCCGTGTTTCTTGGCTAAAGCTTGGAGGGAACGATGGGGGCTTGAACCTAGTTGGTGGAGGTTTCCGATGATTGGAAGCTTCGATGGAGAAGGTGGTATGTTTTTTAGGGGTTTTGACGGAAAGAAATACCATTTTGAAAGAATGGAGACCACCAAGATGAACAATGGAAGAAGAATTAAGGAAGACGAGAGCTGATCAATGATGAACAACAACATTATTGTTAATTGTTCAGATATCATATAGCATGCATGCTGTAGCAGAAGGTTCATAGAAGATGTATATATAAGCCAAACTTGGAAGGAGATGACAAACAAGTGCATGTACCTGTAATAGAAAAGTGTTGTGGTGTGTATAACCAATAAAACAAAAACAAGAAACCCAAATTTTATAATTCAAAGTTTATACTTAAACATAATTAAGAAGTAAACAAATAATTGAAAGCACCTTATGACTGACTTAATCTTATCCAAATTATTCTAAACTCAAATTATTGAAGCATACATATGTTGTTTGATGTATTTAAGGTCAACCATTTAAAATATTAATACTAAATTACAAAAACAACCGTGTAATTATTCAAAAGTTATGGTTTCAGTCCATGATTTCCTTTGTTGCATGTCCTTCGTTGTTTTTTTAAACAATTCTAGTCCTTGATGTCTTATATGTTTGGCAACCAAATTATTTAGAGTTTTTTTTATAAGGAATGACATAAATATCTTACGAAATTAATTTTTATGATTGGTCCATTTAATTCTTAAAATATATTAGTTGCTTTACGGGGTTATAAAGTAGAAAACAATTTGTCTTGTTAGTCATCATAACTTATTTTAGGCGGTTCAGTCATCACGTCAGCAATTTTTGCCACATCAGCCATTGGAAAGTCAACATAATATTTTGAAAAAATCTTTGTTACCAAAAAAAACATTAAAAGCACCTCATCTGCTTTTAGATGTGGCTCCAAATCCAGAGACCAGTCCGACTGTAACATCCCAAAATAAGGTACAATTAGTATTCCTGAATCTTTCTTTTATATGTCAAAATTAGTCCCTTAATATGATAAGTTGGCAAGTCAATATGTAGGGCGTACGCATGAGTGCGTGCAGCGTACTCATGCACCATGCAGATCGCAGAGGTCACCTAGTACGCTGAGTGAAACGTCCCAAATTTACGATTCAAAATTTTCATTTTTAATTTAATAAAACAGTATTCCAAAACATCATCCATACAACCCAAAAAGAAAATAAGTGTATAAAACATCATGTCAATCAGAGTAACATCTCAAAAGCGGAAACCATGTGGTGTGTGTGATTCAATCATCTCGAGCTCTTCCCCTTGGAATCGGAAGTACCCGAAACATAAACTGAAAACTATAAGCACAAAGCTTATTGAGTTCCCCAAGATACCGCATACCAAACATAAAACATATAACTGACCCCGCCCAAGAGTATAACTGGCCCCACCCTAACTCACATAACGGGCCCCGCTCAATGAGTATAAACGGCCCCGCCCACATACAATTCATACCACATGACAAGTAATAACATACAGGATAATCATCGGGCCCCGCCCACCAAGCATACAAGCACATACACATACTAGTGTCACACTAACAAAGAGTATTATAACATATCAGGTCATGGGTCGGCATTGGTGCCTTCGACCCACTATACATGGTGAGGAAACTCACCTCTGAATCTTAATGATAGCTGAATAGATCCCAGATCTGAATATCAGCTCAACCCGACACCAAAACAGTAACCAATCCTTAGATACCACTCAAAATACCTTAGAACCCCTTTAGGTCAAACTTTGTTAACGACTAAAGTCAAGGTCAAGGTTAAGGTCAACAGTCCATGTTTACCCAACACTCCGTGTTGACTTGAAAACACCTCGTTTTTCGCCTCCAAATAGTCGGGGAAAACCCCAGCCAACACGTCGTGTTTTCCTGAGTTCCAACAGCTTAACACATGAAGTTGCCTTTTTCGACTTCAAGAGCACAAAATCTCATATTTAGGCCAAAATAAGATTTAGAAGGGTAAAGTTTCCAACTTTACTCATAGGGAATACCAAAAAGAGTCCAAGACCCAACCATAAGACTTGATAGAGCGTGGGCTTAACCAACAAGCCCTTAAAATGATTCCACTCGCTTATCAACCCAAAAAGAGGCCAAAAGCGTAACAAAACACAAAATGAAGAGATCTAGACATCTACAAGTCAAGGTTCAAACTTGATACCTTATAAAGTTTGCACAAGAGGAGATAATTTTGGATCCAAAGCCTTTCCACCAAGCAAGACAACTTCAAGATCCCCTCTTCCTTCACAAAGGCCAAAAATGAGCACCAAGAACTTCTTACTAGCTCAAGAAAACCACAAATAGACTAGGGATCAATTTAGGGTTTTAATAGCAATGGAGGCTGGTAAGGAGACTAGCCATGAGGACTTAAGGCCTTTAAATAGGGTACAACAGCCTAAAAATTAGGGTTTCTCCATCAGCCACCAACATGTAGTGCAATGACACATACACGTCGTGTTGGTCCAATAAAGTTCGCAGCCTAAAGGCTCACTGACATGTCATGGTGAGGCTTCACCACACCGTGTTCAAAGAGAATTATGAAGACTTTTTGAAATAATTCATACCTGGAACTAAATGTTACAAATCTCCCCCGCTTGAAAACTTCGTCCTCAAAGTCTGCCGCCCCAAATAACTCTAGGTAGTGCTCTCTCATTTCGTCCTCGGGCTCCCAAGTCCACTTTGATCTCTTGTGGTGCTGCCACTACACTTTCACTAGCTCAACAACCATGTTCCTCAAGTTTTTCGTCTTCGGATCCATAATCACCACCGGTCTCTCAATATAATTCAGGCGGTCATCCACCTGAATATCCTCTAATGGTACCACCGTAGAATCATCCACGAAACATTTCTGCAGTTGAGAGACATGGAATGTGCTATGAATCTAACTGAGATAGGCTGGAAGATCTAAACGATACGCAACCCGGACCACCCGAGCCAAAAACCTGAAGGGACCAATATACCTGGGGCCCAATTTGCCCCCACTTTCTTAACCAGATGACACCTTTCCAAGGTGACACCTTCAGGAGAACCATATCTACCACCAAAACCTCTAAGTCTGTCGGCGCCTGTTGACATAACTCTTCTGCCGAATCTGAGTTGTCTGGAGCCTGCTCCGAACCTACTGAATCAACTCGGTGATCTTGAGTACCCCCTTGGTACTCCCCATAACCCGCTGACCGACCTTGCCCTAACAAATCGGGGTACTGCATTTCCTCCAGTAGAGCATCTCAAACGGAGGTCGATCAATGCTAGCATGATAACTATTATTATACGAAAATTCCGCTAACAGAAGATATGTATCCTAACTCCCACCGAAATCCAAAACATACACTCGCAGCATATCCTCGAGGTTCTGAATAGTTCGCTCACTCTGCCCATCAGTCTACGGATGAAAGGTTGTGCTGAAATGGAGACGAGTACCCAACTCATCATGGAATCTCTTCCAAAACCTGGAAGTGAACCGAACATCCCTGTCGGAAACAATTGATACTGACACCTCATGATGTGCCACAACCTTTCGTATATAAATCTGAGCCAACTTCTCTATGGAAATACTCTCATGAATCGGAATGAAATGTGCGCTCCTTGTCAAACGATCCACGATGACCCAAATCAAATCCACTATACGCATAGTCCTGGGAAGCTTCGTTATAAAATCTATGGTGATGTCCTCCCATTTCCATATGTGAATCTACAACGGTTGCATCTTGACGTGAGGACACTGATGCTCGACCTTGACCTTCTTGCAGGTCAGGCACCGCTCTACATACCAAGCCACATTCCGCTTCATACAGGGCCACTAATAATCAGGACGAAGACCCCTATGCATCTTCGTCGCCCCGGGATGGATGGAGAACCTAGACTTATGAGCCTCCTCCATCAGAATCTGGTGTACACTGCCCCAATACGGAACCCAAACCTGTCGATGCAGAGTCAACTATCCACGGATATCATAATTGAAGGAAGTCACCTGACCCACTATACTCTCGCTCTTTCGGTGCTCCTCCTTCATAGCCTCAACCTATGCCTTACGAATCCGATCCAACAACGGAGTAATCACGGTCATCCTCAAACATAAATTCCTAATCGGAGCCGTGACCGCCTTGCGGTTAACAGCATCGGCTAACACATTGGCCTTCCCAGGGTGGTAAAGGATCTCGCAATCACAATCCTTCACCACATCCAACCATTAATGCTGCCTTATATTCAGATTCGGCTGATCCATCAATACCTCAAGCTTTTGTAATCCGTATAATTGGTACAATGAACCCCATAGAGGTAATGTCGCCAGATCTTGAGGGCAAAAATCATGGCCTCCAAATCCAAATCATGTGTCAGATAATTCGCCTCTTGAGGCTTCAGCTGCTTTGAGGTGTAAGCGATCACGCAACCCCTCTACATCAGCACTACCCCCAATCCTATGATCGAAGCATCACAATAAACCACGAAGTCATCCACACCCTCCAGCAGGGTCAGAATTGGCACCTCAAACAACCGCTATCTCAGAGTCTCGAAAGCTGTCTACTGCTCAGTCCCCCAGCGAAAAGTAACCATCTTCTTGGTCAGTCGGGTCAAAGGAACAACTATCTTGGAGAAATCTTGGATGAATCTCTGATAGTAACCAGCGAAACCAGGAAAAATCTGAATCTAAGATGGAGACCTCGGAATCTCCCACTGCATCACGGCCTCGACCTTAGCCGGATCGACTAAAATACCCTTCAGGTTGACAAGGTGCCCTAGAAACTGCACCTCTTGCAACCAGAACACATACTTGGAGAACATTGCAAAAAGTCTCTCCCTCCTCAATGTCTCTAGCACTTCCCTCATGCTGCTCCTAAGTCTTGGAATAAACCAAAATATCATCAATAAATACTATCACAGACTGATCCAACATCAGTATGCACATGCGGCTCATGAGATCCATGAATGTGGCTGGAGCATTAGTGAGCCTAAGAGGCATCACCACGAACTTGTAATGACCATAACAAGTCCAAAAAGATGTCTTCTGAACATCCTCATCCCTGGCGGCCTGGCCTACATCTGATGATAACCCGATTGCAAATCAATCTTGGAGAACCAAGATGCACCCTGAAGATGGTCAAAAAGATCATCAATCCTCGGGCAGTGGATAACGGTTCTTCACTGTTACCTTATTCAACTCCCAGTAGTTGATATACATATGACGAGACCCATCCTTATTCTTCACAAATAGAATTGCTGCTCCCTAAGGCGAACTACTCAGCAGAATAAATCTCTTGTTTAACAACTCCTACATATCAGGAGGAGCCAACCGATACGGTGTTTTGGCTATTGGAGTCGCACCTATAACCAGATCAATCCTAAACTTAACCTGCCTCTTCGAAGGCACCCCATCCAAATCCTTCGGGAATACATATGGGTAATGCCGCACAATAGGCACATTATCCATGGTCACCTTACCCTTATTCCGAGTATCCATGACATAGGTGACATAACTCGAGCAACCCTGCTGAAAATAACATCTAGCCCTCGCTGCATAACATAAAATTGGTCTACGTTGCGGTCTCTCCCCATGTATCACCAACTCTTCCCCACTTGGGGTCCGAGCCTGAACCAACTGCTGCTCGCAGTCAATCACTACCCCATCAGGGCTCAACCAATACATGCCCATGATAACCTTGTTCCCACATAGAGGAATAGGAACCAAATCAACCAGATACTACTCGTTGAATATCTGGAGAGTACAATCCCGATGAACACTCGCAACACGAACAAACCTATCATCAACAATCTCTACATCTAGAGGACAATCCACCTCTCCCGGAGCTCCAGAAAATCTCTTACTAAGCGCAAGAGATACAAACGATCGGGTAGCCCGCGAATCAAACAATGCCAGAGCAGAAATATCGTTCACAAGGAACGATCCTAAAATAAAACATATAAACACAAGCAAGTAGTTCAATATAAATAAAGAGATAAGGAGAAAATACATATCCGTCACAACATCGGGAGTTGCACGCACCTCCTCGGTCGTCAACTAGAAATCCCTTCTCTTCGCCACAAGCATGACTGCCCGGCACTGGCGACCGTTAATAATCCAAAGAGTCGTAAGAACGGGTGCTGACACCGGTCCTGCTGCAGCCAAACTCAGACAATGAGCCTTCTTGTGGCCCCTATGATTGCACGGAAAGCAAATCAGATCAGCTATCGGGGTGATGGTGATGGTAGCAGTACAATCCCTGCTAATGTGACCAGTCTGGACGCACTTGAAACAACCAGAACCACCCACCCTGCACGTCCCCTCGTGCGACCTGTCGCACTTGCCGCAGTGGCCTCGGCCTTGCTGGCCCTTCCTTCTCGAATCAAAAACCTTGGGCCTATTGCCCGAACCCCTCAACACTCGACACGGAATTTGGCTTCCTTTTCTTCTCCATCTCCAAATCAATCTCCCTCTCCCTAGCACGCGCTATCATATCCTCCAAAGTCTTGCAGCTGGATCGGCTCACAAATTGTCGAATGTTACTCCTCAACATCTCATGATACCGGTCCTTCTTCATATACTCGTCCGCCACATACTATGAAACCAAGAGTTCCCTCTCCCAAAACATAGCGGTGATATCATCCATCGTCTCCGTAGTCTGGCGGAGATCCTGAAACTCTCGCTCCAACTTTTTGATGGGTTTCATTCATAAGAACAATCATATGTGCTCATACAAACCCTAATGCTTGGATCTAGGTTTCTCTATTATACATGCTTTGAATCCAAGACTCACAAACCTAGATCTATCATATATAATTCGAAATTATCATAAAGAAAACAGATCTAAGTGTTTTACCTCTTTCAAGTGGCTTGAATCCTTGTAATCTTCTTGATCTTGAGCTTAGAATCACAATTGTAACTCCTCTAATGGTTCACAAACCCCACAAGAAAGAAGGAAATATGAGAGAGGGAGAGAGGTGCTAAAATCGGCTCTAAGGTTTCCTTGGAAGCAAGTGTAGCCGATTTCCATAGCCTAGGGGTCTTATTTATACTGCTAGCTGCTAGGCAGCTTAATCACCAAGCGGCCTATAGAACCTTCTAGATTAGGGCCTTTGGACGAAAATATGATGGATCCCCATCATAATTTCGTTCCCCCTTAGTCCATTAGGTTCCCCAGCCAAAAACTCAACTATAATGCAATTGACACTTCATACCCCTTTATTTAATTAATCTCTTTTAGTCACCAAATTAATTCCTAATTAATTTATGACTAATACTAATTAAATAAATATGATTTCTCCTTTAATATATTATTCTTATAATATATTAATAAACCATAATATTCTCTCTTTCTCCTTAAATTACCTTGTCAAGTTGCTTTGGAGAAGGCAACCCAAAAGGACCATGCATAACCGGGTCAAGTACATACCAAATATAGTTACGGGCTTAGACACTAATCCAATGGTCTCCTACTTGGATAAGTCTAGTAACTATATCTCACATATGACTTCAGAATCCGATTAGCAATCGTAGCTCTTATACTTCGCTGTCAACTCTGATCAACTTGTCCTTCAGATAAGGGATCGTATAATCCTCCGTTCTGGATATCATGCTGACAATGCTTATTGTCCAGCATTTGTTCCTCGATTTCCGATTTGTTTGGCATAGAATTTAGTTGAACACATCAACCTCATTCTGATCGGGCCCGACACATAAGTCAAACCAAATCATCAAGTGGCCAAGATATCACTTTTATTCTCATAGAATAAAAGGAACAGATCAACTTCGACTCATATGCATCCATTGTTCACGAATTGAATTCTGCACAACAATGTGTTTTATAACATCAAGTTACTGGTGCGTTTACACATCATCAATGCATAACCAACCAGCAAACAATAATCATATCTCTAAGTTTTAAGACTATATGATATTATCGCTTTGCGATCACTTAAGGCAAACCACCACGAAGTGATACCAGCAAATACGGGTTTATTCCAATGCTCAAATCATATTCATAAGCACTCATGAACTTTGAAGCAAACCTTTGCTATGCCCAAAACCTTTTAGACAATCTACAAAAAATTCATGACAGACTTAATTCATATCTACTTCCAAAATATGACCGACTGTGGACTGTTTGAATAATCCTATCATTCAGGAAGTCAAAACATGCAAGATTGAAACAATAGATAAATAACCAACACAAGATAGTAGATTTACTCATAAATAACAGAACTTTATTTATTCATCAAATTTCAAGTACAAACTATCTATTACACATTTCCTATCTAATCTAAACTTATATCATCCTTCAGCCCAATGCTCCTAGCGTGCTGCAAGTTTTTGACCCTACTCAGTCCCTTCGTAAGGGGATCTGCTGGGTTTTCTTCTGATGATACCCTCTTCACTACGAGGAGTCCGTCTTCTACCTGATGTCTGATAAAATGGTATTTTTTGTCGATATGTCGAGATCTACCATGATCTCTTGGTTCCTTGGTCAAGGCAACCGCTCCTTCATTATCACAGAAAAATTTCCATCGGCTCCTTTATGGATGGCATAACTCCAAGGTCTCCAATGAAGTTCTTCAACCATATATCCTCCTTTGACGCTTCGCTCACCGCAATGTACTCTGATTCACATGTTGAATCAGCTACGATCTCCTGCTTGGAACTTTTCCAAGTCACTGCTCCTCCATTTAGGGTAAAGACCCAGCCCGACTGCGATCGGTAATTATCCCGATCCGTCTGAAAACTAGTGTCACTGTACCTTCGTACCCTTAAGTCATCTCTCCCACCGAGGACTAGAAACCATTCCTTGGTCCTTCGTAGGTACTTAAGAATATTCTTAACTGCAATCCAATGGGCTCTACCAGGGTTCCCCTGATATCTGTTGACCATGCTCAAAGCGAAGACCACATCAGGGCGAGTACAAGTCATAGCGTACATGATACAGCCTACTACGGAAACGTAAGGTACTCGGCTCATATCAGCTATCACTGCCTCTGTACTCGGGCTTTGAGTCTTACTCAGCTTAGTATTGCTATGGATTGGCAACTCCCCTTTCTTGGAATTTTCGATACTAAAATGCTTTAGTACCTTATCCAAGTATGTATCCTGACTGAATCCTATCAGTCTCTTTTCCCTGTTTCTTACTATTCTTATTCCCAGAATATAAGCAGCCTCTCCAAGGTCCTTCATAGCAAAACATTTCCCAAGCCAGGACTTGACCTCCTGCAAGGTTGGGACATCGTTTCCTATAAGCACTATGCCGTCGACATACAATACGAGGAAGCTCACTATACTCCCACTAGCATTGACATATACACAAGATTCATCTTCGCTTCGCAGAAAGCCAAACTCTTTAACTTTCTCATCAAAACAAAGATTCCATCTGTGAGACGCTTGTTTCAATCCATAAATGGATTTCTTAAGCTTGCATACTCTATTTGGATGCTTCGCATCGACAAACCCCTCTGGCTGATTCATGTATACATCCTCAGCCAACTTTCCATTAAGGAAAGTGGTTTTCACGTCCATCTGTCATATTTCATAATCATGAAATACAGCTATTACAAGCATTACCCTAATAGACTTTATCTTCATAGCTGGTGAGAAGGTCTCATCATAGTCAACTCCGGGAGTTTAAGTAAAGCCCTTTGCAACCAGTCGCGCTTTATAAGTATGCACTTTCCCATCCATATTTGTCTTCTTTTTGAATATCCACTTGCACCCGACTGTCATACGACCCGGTACATGATCAACCAAATTCCAAACTTGGTTTTCGTACATGGGATGAATCTCGTTGTCCATCGCCTCTTTCCATTTCACAGACTCCGGGCCTGCCATGGCTTCCTTGTAGCTGCTAGGTTCGTCCAAATTTACTAGTGTACTATCACTAATAAACATATCCCCTTCAGTAGTAATATGAAATCCATACAAATGGGGTTGAACACTAGCCCTGTTGGAACTTCGAAGAGGTAAGGACTCGTCAACAGGTTCAACAGGAGTTTCCTCCTCAGGTTGAGTGCCAGTGTCAGAGGTTCCTTCATCGCTTTGATATTGAATCTCTTCAAGTTCAATTTGCCTCCCACTGTCTTCTTGAATTATCAATTCCCTTTCTCGGAAAACTCCTCTTCTAGCAACGAAGACAACATTGTCACTCGGTCTATAGAAAAGTTAGCCAAAAGACTTCTGCGGATAGCCGATGAAATAACACTTCTCACTATAAGGTTCGAGCTTGTCGTGAGTCTCTCGTCTTACGAAAGCCTCACAACCCCAAACCTTGATATGTGCCAACAAGGGAGCTTTCCCTGTCCACATCTCGTAAAGAGTCTTGGTAACCTTCTTGGTGGGAACTAACTTAAGGATATGGGCGGTAGTCTCTAAGGCATACCCCAGAAAGCTATTGGTAATGAAGTCTGACTCATCATAGAACGCACCATGTCCAACAAGGTCCGATTACGTCTCTCAGCCACACCATTCAATTGTGGCATCCTCGGAGGCGTCAATTGCGAAACAATTCCGCATTCCTTTAGATAGTCGTGAAACTCAAGACTTAGGTACTCTCCTCCTCGGTCTGACCAAAGCATCTTGATTTTCCTGCCCAACTGATTCTCCACTTCATTTTTAAACTCTTTGAACTTTTCAAAGGTTTCTGACTTTTGCTTGATTAAGTAGATATATCCATATCTGCTATAATCATCTGTAAAAGTCACGTAGAAGCGGCAAGCATCCCTTGTGGTGGATCTAAAGGGCCCAAACACATCGTTGTGTATGAGATCCAATAAACCCTCACCCCTTTCACAAGTGCCAGTAAAGGGTGACTTGTTCATCTTCCCAAGTAAGCAAGATTCACACGTGTCATCATCCCTAAGGTCGAATGACTCCAACACTCCATCCTTTTTGGAGTTGGGCTATGCGTTTCTTGTTGACTTGGCCAAGGAGACAATGCCACAAGCATGCTTTGTCTAGACTAGTAGACGAATCAATATTCAAAAAAATTATTTCCTAAATTATCAACAACCATCACAGATTCATAAATCTGATTACAAGGTAATGAATTGAAGTAAAAGACACCATTCAAACAAACATTAATAGAACCATTACTATTATCAAAAGAATATCTGAAACCTTGTCTAAACAACCCATGAAATGAAATAATGTTTCTTGCCATATCTGGCGAATAACAACAATTGTTTAAATCTATCCCTAACCCATTACTCAACACTAACGAATAAACACCGACTTTGGTCACAGGCGACGATCTTCTGTTTCCCATAATCAGGTTCATCTTTCCATGTTCCACCTCCCTACTTGTTTTTAGGCTTTGCATATCAGAACAAATGTGGTAACCACACCCTGTATCAAGAACCCATGAAGTAGCAAATGATGAGTTATTAGATTTAATAGAATACATACCTGCAAAGGTGGGCTTAATCTTCCCATCCTTTATATCTTGCAGATACTGAGGGCAGCTTCATTTCTAGTGGCCCTTTTGGTGACAATAGAAGCACTCTGCTTCCTTGGGATCGGAGGAGGATTTAGCAGGGCCTGCTTTGGTCCCACTTGAGGATGAACCATCACAGGGCTTCCCCTTATGGTGGCTCTTACATAGAGCCTTCCTCTTTTTACCCTTTCCTTGACTTATTGCCATCACAGGAGCAGCCACAGCAGAGGATGGTGCAACGGATTTGTCTTTGAGGTTGCTCTCAGCAGTCCTCAAGAGTCCTTGGAGCTAGTTCAAGGAGACCTCTTCCTTGTTCATGTGGTAGGTCATCCTAAACTGATTGTAGCAGGAGGCCAAGGAGCGTAGGATTATGTCGATAGCCAAATCCTCATCAAACTTAACATTAATTTTGAGAAGACAATCAACATACCTTTGCATTTTCTGCAAATGAGAGGTTAGGGATTCTCCACTCCCTATCTTAGCAGTGATCATGTTAGTAATGATCTCATAGCGCTCTTGCCTCGCGCTCTGGTGATACCTGTCCAGCAAATCCTGATGCATTTCATACGGATACATGTCCTCATAGGACTTTTGGAGTTCGAGGTTCATGGTGGCCAGTATGATGCAGTGAACTTTCATAGCATCACGCTCGTGGGCCTCAAAGGCGGCCAACTCTTCAGGAGTAGCAACATCTGGGATGATCTTTTCAAGCTTTTCATCGAGGACATATTCTTTGTCCTCGTAACGTGTGATCGTGTGAATATATCTCATCCACTCGTTGAAGTTTGACCCATCAAATGTCACTTTCTGACACAAGTTCATCAACGAGAATGACCCAGAAGCATTGTTGTAGTTGTTGTTTGCAGACATCTGAAAAAGAAAGGAAAATTTTAATTAGAAAGGAATCCCTAATTAAACACCCAAATGAGAAATTAGGGTTAGGATCCAAAAACATTATTTACAACTTAGAAAGGGATGCCATACTCTAAAAGTAAATAATTTGAAGGTAAGTGAATGACGATTCACTAATTCTCACCATGAAAAACGAAAAGGATATTAAGGTTTTAAATGTATGAAAACTCCTAGACCTTTGAGATTCATTGAACTTTTCAATGGCATGTTAAATCTCGATATGCACTTCAAATTTGCGATTGGGATACCGAGGATCGCAAACAAGTTGTGAATAACCATGCGAATCAACATGGTGCACTCAATGTCTCTATCACCTAATCAATGTGTCAGTAAACCACACACGATCTATTGATATATGACAAACATCGAGTCACCCTTCGCTACCAATGTGATCCCCAAATTAGTGTGCCGGTTAACCACACGCGCTCCACCAACGTTTGACAAGGGTACGAAGTGTAATTCCATGGATTAGCATTATTTTCACATTTTACCCTAAAGTAACTAGATTGGGAATTTGTAAAACATGCAGTTACTTTGTATCTTACATTATACTTTTAATGAGAAGAGGGTTGCCCTATCCTACCCGTTCGGCTAACGACCCTCCACCAGTCAAGCAAGCGGTGGGTGTGAGTGTACACCCATTAAGCGCCATTTTATAGGCAGCAACCTTATACCCAACTTATAGATTGGCTTCATGAATAAGGCCTACTAATGGTAAGACTAACAGTTTGTAATAATATATATTATAGTATAGGGTTGAATTTTAAACTTGTAAAATTCTAAGGGTTTGAAATTTAAATTATTCAAAATTAAACTTTTAATCACAAAATTCAAATTTCAAAACTTGAGGGCAAGTTTTGAACTTTTCAAAACATAAGGGATTAAATAACAAATAATTTAAATTAAACAATTAATTTCATAATTATCTATATTTGACCTAATCATATTTTAGTCATAAGATAATTACCAAATGATTTTAAATAATCCATATTTATCATATAAACTACCAATATTCAAAAGATTTGAAATTATCTATTGTTTTGGAAAGGATAATCATTTAATTAAGATAAAATTCAGAATTGAACTTCAAAAAATGATTTAGGCATCAAATCCAAGACAAAACAGCAACTAAATCTCGAAATAACCTCCGTCTGACGCACAAACTCGCCGAGTCATCTCTGAACTCGCCGAGTAGGGCCAACTCGCCGAGTCCAGATACTGACTCGCCGAGTTGAGTCGGGCAGAGGCAAGAAAAACAATTTTTCAGCAAGCAAAACAGTTAAGCATCACATACAATTGAAACCAATCAAGGCTCTGATACCACTGATGGGTTTTATGCATAAGAATAATCTTATGTGCTCATACAAACCCTAATGCTTGGATCTAGGTTTCTCTCTTGTACATGCTTTGAATCCAAGACTTACAAACCTCGATCTATCATATATAATTCAAAATTATCATAAAGAAAATAGATCTAAGTGTTTTACCTCTTTCAAGTGGCTTGAATCCTTGTAATCTTCTTGATCTTGAGCTTAGAGTTACCATTGTTAACTCCTCTAATGGTTCACAAACCCCAAAAGCAAGAAGGCAATATGAGAGAGGGAGAGACGTGCTAAAATTGGCTCTAGGTTTTCCTTGGAAGCAAGTGTAGCCGATTTCCATAGCCTAGGGGTCTTATTTATATTGCTGGCTGCTAGGGTTTCAGTCTAAACCCTAATGGACAGCTTAATCACCAAGCAGCGCATAGAACCTTCTAGATTAGGGCCTTTGGATGAAAATATGATGGATCCCCATCATAATTTCGTTCCCCCTTAGTCCATTAGGTTCCCCAGCCAAAAACTCAACTATCATGCATTTGATAGTTCATACCCCTTTATTTAATTAATCTCTTTTAGTCACCAAATTAATTCCTAATTAATTTATGACTAATACTAATTAAATAAATATGATTTCTCCTTTAATATATTATTCTTATAATATATTAATAAACTATAATATTCTCTCTTTCTCCTTAAATTACCTTGTCAAGTTACTTTGGAGAAGGCAATCCAAAAGGACCATGCATAACCGGGTCAAGTACATACCAAATATAGTTATGGGCTTAGACACTAATCCAACACTTTTGCACCTCAATCATTGTTGCAAACTCAGATCTAAACCTAGTCAAAAAATTATCCCAGGTCATCACATCAAAAACATCATCACCCACCACACGGCCTACATCCTCCCACCATTTTTGTGCCTTGTTCTTCAGAAGGCAGGATGCTAGTCTGACCTTGTCCCACTCGGGACAACGGCTAGTACGGAAGGCATTAGCAAAATTTGCTAACCATCTCCTGCTCACAATCGGGTCCCTCACCCCCATGATCATTTAAAGCTCCATATACCCGGAACTCCCTGAAGGTCAAAGAACGCATCCCAACCAAAGCCACAACCTATGCATGAAAGGCACTCAACTACTCATCAAGCTTCTTAGAATACCCTCCTTGACCAAGCCAAAGATCATAGGAGTCTGCTTTAGGATACTGCGCGTAATCTCAGATGATATGAACTCCCTCGTCTGGTCTCTAGCTACCCGACTCTAGATGTTGAGTCCAAGCCCTCCCCAGCGCCAGAACTGCCAATAGCTCTACCTCGCAATGTCACCATATTGAAAATAGATCATACAAACCATTAGAATACACATCGAAATATATATCGGAGAATCACAAAATCCTCAAGCTCCCTGGTCCATCGAAGCTTTCCTGGAATCCAATATGGATCCTCTGCTTCCAATAGTACGGGCCCATACTACCTTCCACATCTATTCGTACTTTCCTCAAGAATTGCTTTGACTCAACCAAGTCACTTTATGTCCATACAATTTCCCCTCACAGATAAGGCTCCCACCACTAGATCTCATCCAAGGTTTCCCTAGGGTAAACACCACACCACTCTCCGCCATCAGATGCAGAAGGAACTCCCATTAACTTCTTCTAACTAGCTCACGAATACAACTACATATTACAAAAACCAGATAATTCTTCGAATGACAGGTCTCATACTACAACGGTTGTACTCAAACAAGAGCTGTGCGATCAAGTTAAACCTAACCCTCTAAAATTATTTACTTCCCATAATATGTAACTTAGCATATTCATTTACTAGTTAGTTGAAGCTATATAGAACTCCTAAAAGCATGAAGAAAGAATCATTTGAGCATCAAGTAACCAAAACCAAGCATAACCTAATCAGGTCATCCTATTACGGACTGATCAGTACTAGCATGCAAGTCTACATGCTCATATAATAGGCATACAAAGTCATCTCTCCTAGCATTCTATCATGCAAAAACTGAGTAGATACTTAGCCATAACCAGCATGTGATTCACAGATTCACGGATCAAAGCATATCAGATAACATGTATGTGTATTTTGGGAAAACTTACTTTAGCTCGGCTAATCGCATGCACCACACCCTTTCTTTGAAACATCCCAAAAGTACAGCCCAAAAATTTTGTATTAAAAACTTATAGTAAACCATAAATCATCCATCATTATAATCAAAAATCAAGAACCATGTATCTCAAAACATCATGTCAAATACTGTATCAAAATCATATGAGTAAATATCATAGTCTAAAACAATCCCAGGTTGAAACTATGGTGTGTGCCATGCGATCATCCCGAGTCCTTCCCTTAACTAGTGGAAGTACCTGAAACATATACAACATATCATATATCATAAACACATAACATAATCATATAACATATATCGGACTCACCCCGGCATCGGGCTTGCCCCGACACATATACAACATATCATATATCATAAACACATAACATAAGCATATAACATACATCGGGCTTACCCTGGCATTGGACCGAAGCCCGGATCACATAATAGATATCATATAAACTAACATGCATCGGGCTTGCCACAACATGTGGCTTACCCCGGATCACATAGCACATAACTGATACATTATCATACATCGGGGTATCCCTAGAACACATAACATATAACATGCATAAATCACAAAGACACCAAGCATACATATACTCTTCTCGGGACCGCCCTAGCATCAGATCGTAGTTCGGAACTACTAACAACTAAATGGGTCGGATTGTTGCCTTAGACTCATTCCTACCTGAGGAAAACTCACCTCTCAAACTGGATGTTGAACTCGTGCATGAGGAATCTCTGCGGGCAGCTCTTACGACTCCTCGGCTAACTCTATACAAAATACTTAGTCAGACAAACTGAGAATCCTTCTAATGGTAAAATCACCATTTTATCCCTGCTCTGATTTGGACCATAATCAAGGCCCAATTCCATCTAATCTTTCTAAGTCCACTAATGGCCCAATTTTCTAAATTAAGCCCATTTCCTCAAATGGTCCCTACCCTAAGCCTAAACATACTCTTAGCCCAAATTATCTGACTTTTGATGGCCCACTAAGGCCTAAAAATCCAAAGTCTAAAGTATGGGCCAAACCGAGGCCCAAAACACACCAAGCTCATATCTGTTGAGTACACGGGGGGGGGGGGGGGGGGGGGGGTACTCCTATGTACACTAAGCGTACTGGCTAGATGGCGTGTATGTTGCGCGTACTTGCATGTACGCCCAACGTACTTCTATGTTAAGTCACTTTTCCAATTAAGTTCTTAATACTGTAATCTAAAGGATAAACACAGATCCAAGTACTCTTCAATGTCTTGATCCATAAAGTCGACCACTTAGTGGCTTGCAACCCACAAAATGAGCCCAAACATAGAATAATAGCAACTAATTCCATAGAAATGGCTAGATCTCATGCATGGTTACATAAAGGCCTTAAAGGTTGAAACTTTACTGCTAAAGGAATGCTTTGAGATCCAAGGGTGGCAACCCTAAGCTCAAAAACAAAGTTGCATGATAAAGATCCATCCTTTGGACCTAAAAAGGTCCAAAGCTCCATAATCCTATATCTAAGCTTCTAAGAGGAATGTTGGAAGCTTTATACCTCCTTTGAGTGCCAAAAGATGAAATAGTCCCAGATCCTTGAGCTCAATATACTCAAGTTCTTTTTCCTCAACTCCTCTTCTCTTCTTCCAAGCTTTTCTTCACCAAAATAAGCTCAAAAGGTCAAACATACATAAAAATGGAGTATGAGGGTGTATTAGGGTTTTCAGAGGGTGAGGGACTGGTAAGGAGGCTAGGGTTTAAGCCATAATGGGGTATTTATATGGCTTAAACCCAAAAATAATTGGGTTTTGAGTCTGCTCACGTACGATGTGCATACATGCATGTGCCCGCGTATCCTAGGCTCCTCTACGCCCCGCGTACGCCAGGTTACATCCAACGTACAACTTATGGGCAACCCAACTATTTAGCCCACTTTGCTAAGGTCCACTCCAAAATCCACTTGTCCCAATATTAGTCCACTAACAAGTATCAGTATTTGTTACTTAAATTAAATAATACCTCAAGAGACGGATGTTACAATTCTCCCCCATTTGTCTTAGACTTCATCCTCGAAGTCTGTTGTGCCTGAAAACAACTCTGGTTAGTGCTCCCTCATCTCCTCCTCGGGCTCCCAAGTCCACTCCGAGCCCTTACGGTGCTGCCATTGCACCTTTACTAGTTCGACCCTCTTGTTCCTCAGTTCCTTCGTCTTGCGATCGAGAATCGCCACTGGTCTCTCAATGTAATTCAGTTTGTCATCAACCTGAGTATCCTCAAGGGGTACCACTGCTGAATCATCCACTAAGCACTTTTGCAACTGAGAAACATGGAAAGAGCTGTGAATCTGGCTGAGCTCAGCAGGAAGATCTAATCGATACGCTACCCTGCCCACCTGAGAAATGACTCTGAAAGGGCCAATAAACCTAGGGCCCAGCTTGCCCCACTTCCGAAACCTGATACACCCTTTTAGGGTGACACGTTCAGGAGGACCATATCGCCCACCTAAAACTCTAAGTCTAAACGCCTCCTGTCGACATAGCTCTTCTACCGAATCTGAGAAGTCTGGAGCCTGCTCCAGACCTGCTGGATCCTCTCAGTAGTCTTGAGTACTACTTCAGTACTCGCCATAACACTCTTACCGACCTCACCCCAACAGATTGGGATCCTACACTTCCTCCCGTAAAGCATCTCAAAGGGAGGTCGGTCTATGCTGGCATGGTAACTGTTGTTATACGAAAATTCCGCTAACGGAAGATATGTATCCCGACTGCCATCGAAATCTAACACGCGTGGGCGTAGCATGTCCTCAATAGTCTATATCTTCCTCTCGCTCCGTTCGTCTATCTGAGGGTGGAAAGTGGTGCTGAAGTGGAGACGATTACTCATCTCCTCATGAAACCGCTTCCAAAATCTGGAAGTGAAACGGACATCTCAGTCTGACACCACCGAGACAGGCACCACATGTCATGCCACTATCTCTCACACATAAATTTCGGCAAACTTCTCAGCCGATATACTCTCCTGGATCGGGATAAAATAAGCGCTCTAGGTCAACCGATCCACGATGACCCATATCGAATCTAATCCACGTGCGGTCCTGGGAAGCTTGGTAATGAAATCCATGGTGATATCCTCCCACTTCCACATGGGAATGTCTAGTGGCTGCATCTTGCCGTGTGGTCTCTGGTGCTCGGCCTTGACCTTCCTACAAGTCAAGCACCTCTCCACATACCATGCTACGTCCTGCTTCATGTAAGGCCACCAGTAATCAAGGCGAAGATCTCAGTACATCTTCGTCGCCCCGGGATGGATGGAGAACCTCGACTTGTGGGCCTCATCCATCAGAACCTGCCATACTCCCCCCAGTATGGAACCCAAACCCTCCCATGCATGGTCAACAACCCTAGGCTATTATAATCAAATGAGGCCATTCAGCCCACAATCCTCTCACACTTCTAGCGCTCTTCCTTCAGGCCCTCAACATGCGTCTCTCTAATCTACTCCAGTAGTGGAGTGATCAGCGTTATCCTCAAGCACAAATATCTGATCGGATCCACTACCGCCTTGCAGCTCAGGGCGTCGGCCACCACAATTGCCTTGCCTGGGTGGTAAAGGATCTCACAATCATAGTCCTTCACTACATCTAACAACCGACGCTGCCTCATGTTCAGATTCAGCTGATCCATGAGGTACCTCAAACTCTTGTGGTCCGTGTAAATGATACAACAGACCCTATAGAGGTAATGTCGCCAAATCTTGAGGGCGAATACCACAGCCCCCAGCTCTAAATCATGTGTCGGATAGTTAGCCTCTTGAGGCTTCAGCTGTCTCGAGGCATAAGCTATCACATGACCCCGCTGCACCAACACTGCTCCCATGCCTGTGATCGAAGCATCACAGTAGACTACAAAGTCATCTACACCCTCTGGCAGAGTAAGAATCGGTGCCTCGCACAACCGCTACCTGAGCATCTCAAAGGCTGCCTACTGCTCAGGTCCCAAGAGAAAACCCACCGACTTCTTGGTCAGTCGGTTCAACGGAACTGGAATCTTGGAAAAGTCCTAAATAAATCTCCTGTAATACCCTGCCAGACCCAAGAAACTCCGAATCTTAGTTGGAGACCTCGGAATCTCCCACTGCATCACGACCTTTATCTTGGTCGGATCGACCAGAATACCCTTCTGGGTGACGAGATGCCCAAGGAACTGCACCTTGTGCAACCAGAACTCACACTTGGAGAACTTTGCAAAAACTCTCTCCCTCCTCAGTGTCTTCAGCACCTCTCTCAGGCGCTCCTCATGCTGCTCCTAATGCTTGGAGTAAACCAATATATCGTCGATGAAAATTATTACAGACCGATCCAGCATCGGTCTGCACACGCGATTCATGAGGTCCATGAACGCGGATGGAGCATTAGTGAGCGCAAACAGCATCACCACAAACTCATAATGACCATGGAGAGTCCTAAAACTTGTCTTATGTACATCATCCTCCCTGACTCACATCTGGTGATACCCTGAACATAAATCAATCTTGGAGAACCAAGATGCTCCCTGAAGCTGGTCAAACAAATCATTTATCCTCGGAAGTGGGTAATGGTTCTTCACTGTTATCGTGTTCAGATACTGGTAGTCTATACACATGCGATGTGACCCGTCCTTCTTCTTCACAAATAGGATCGGGGCTCCCCATGGTGAACTGCTCGGCCTGATAAAACCCTTGTCTAGCAGCTCTTGCAGCTGCTTAGACAACTCTTGCATCTCCGGAGGAGCCAAACAATATGGTGCCTTGGCTATTAGAGCCGCACCAGGGACCAGGTAAATCCTAAACTCAACCTGTCTCTCCGGAGGTATCCCAGGTAAATCCTCCTGGAATACATCCGGGTACTCTAACACTACTGGTACATCATCAACTATCGCCTTACCCTTCTCTTGGGTATTGATGACATAGGCGACGTACCCTGCACAACCCTGTTGAAGGTGGCGCCTCACTCTCGCTGCTGAACATAAAACCAGTCTGCACTGTGTCCTCTTGCGTTGGATCACTAACTCTCCCCCACTAGGAGTGCGAACCCTCACTAGCTGCTGCTCACAGTCAATCACTGTCCCCATTGGGGCTCAACCAATCCATACCAACTATACCCTTATTCCCTTGCAGGGGACTAGGGACCAAATCCACTGAAAACTGCTCATCAAATAACCGTAGCGTTCAACCTCTATGAACCCTCGTGACCCTGACGGTCCTGTCATCTGTTATATCAACATCAAGTGGGCAATCCAGCTTCCCTGGAGCTCTACTAAATCGCTTGCTAAGTGTGAGTGACACAAAATATCGGGTGGCACCCGAATCAAACAATACTAAAGCTGATATGTCATTCACTAAAAACGATCCTATAACAAAACACATAAACATAAGTAATAAACAATATAAATAAGAGATAAGAGAAAGATACATACCCATCACCACGTCAGGAGTTGCTCATGCCTCCTCTGTAGTAAGCCGAAAATCCCTACTCCGCGTTGTAGGAGCCTCAGCCCGGCCCTGACGGCCATATGCAATCCTCAATGTGGCAGGAGAAGGTGCCGCCACCTTCCCTATTGTTGCTAAACTCAGGCACTGGGACCGCTTGTGTCCCCTCTGATTGCATTGAAAGCTAATCAGATCTAATGTTTGCGTGGTGGTGGTAGTGGCTATGCAATCTCGGCTCACATGACCAGTTCGGCCGCACTTGTAGCAGCCCAAACTCCCCGCCTTGCACACTCCCTTGTACATCCTGCCGCATTTGCCACAACGGTCGTGACACTGCTGGCTCCGAGATCTGTGATCTGATACCCTGGGCTTCTTGCCCACACTCCCTGACTGACTCCCCTCTAGTCTCCTCTTCCTCTCCATCTCTAAATCCAACTCTCTCTCTCTCTCTCTCTATCTATCTCTTTCTCTCGATCCCTAGCAATCATGTCCTCCAGCTTCTTGCAGGTGGAGCGGCTCACAAACTGTCTAATATCACTCCTCAACATCTCGTGGTACCGAGCCTTCTTCATCTCCTCATCCTCCACATATTGCAGAACAAGAAGAGCTCTCTCTCTAAACTTGGCGGTGAACTCCGTCGTTGTCTCTGTAGTCTGCTAAAGGTCCTAAAACTCTCTGGCAAGCTACTGCACCTCTATCATCGGTGAAAACTCGGCCCTGAACCGGGTCATAAAGTCACTCCATGTCATGGCATCAAGAGCTGCATCATCACCCATGGCATGACCAACCTCCTCCCACCGGTCACGTTCCCTGTCCTTCAGAAGACAGGACGCTAGTCTAACCTTGTCCCCCTCGGGACATCTGCTGGTTCGGAATGCATTGGCAACATCAGCCAACCATCTAGTACTTGTAATGGGGTCCCGAGCCCCATGATAGTCGGGAGCTCCACATGCTCTGAACTCCCGGAAAGTGATTGTGTGGGACCCCATCATGGCCGCCACCTCAGTGTGGAAGGCACTAAATCTCTCATCCATGAGCTCCAGGATACCCTCCTTGATCGAACCGAAGATCACAGGATTTTGCTCAAGAATACTGCACATGATCTCTAAGGAGATGAACTCCCTATTCTGCTCGTCTAGCTGCTCAGCTCCAGAGCCTAAGCCTGATCCCTCTCCGACACATGAACTGCCAACTACTGGTCTAGGGCGTAAAACCACCATTCTGAAAAACACATCATAACAAACATCGGAATACTAAACATAACTCGAGCGATCTCATACACTACAAGTTCCCTAGATTCATTTCAGCCTTCCTTGATTCGAGTACGAATCATCTGCTTTCAGTAGTACGCGCCCATACTACCTTCCACATCTATCTGTACTTTCCTCAAGAACTGCCTTGACTCTCCAAGTCCCTTCTACTACTACTGCTTCACGAGCGACTCTCATCCTAGTCTTGCCCTAGGGTAATCACCATCCCACTCTCCGCCATCCGCTACATAAGAAGTCCTTGCTATCTTCCCCTAACTAGCTCGCGGATACTATTTCATATCACAAAGACTAGATAATTCTTCGAATGAGAGGTTCTACCCTACAATGATTAGACTCAAACGAGAGTTGCCAAATAAGGCTAAACCTAACCTTCTGAAATTATTTAGTCCTTGCAATATGTAACTTAACATATTCGTTTACTAGTTAGTAAAAGATAACTAGAACTCCTAAAAGCACAAAGCAAGCAGCATTCGAGCATTGAGTACACATAATCAAGCATATACTTCTCAGGCTATCCCTAACTAATATGTGCTAGCATGCAGTTCTCATAAGCTGATACACATATAACAGGCAAATAAGGCATCCTTCCTAGATCCTCAGTCCTAATCTAGCATGCAGTTCTCATAAAGCTGATAATCATATCATAACATAAACTTGTATGAGTAATTTGGGAGTACTTACTTGAGCTCTGCTGATTACATGCACCATACCCTTTTCTCTTTTCAAAGTTCTTTTCTTTTCTCAAAATTCTTTTCTCTTTTCTAAATTCTTTTTATAAAAATGATTTCCTTTTAAAAATTTTCATACCAAGTCCTTAGTTTGAGTTCAGACACACCCGACAGTGTGCCCGAATCTCTCAAACCAAGGCTCTGATACCAACTTGAAACATCCCAAAGATATAGCCAAAAATTTCGTTTTAAAAACTTATAGTAAACCATAAATCATCCATCATCATAATCAAAAATCAAGAACCATGTATCTCAAAACATCATGTCAAATACTGTATCAAAATCATATGAGTAAATGTCAGAGTCAAACAATCCCAGGCTGAAACTATGGTGTGTGCCATGCGATGTTCTCGAGCCCTTCCCTTTGCTAGTGGAACTACTAAAGGAATGCTTTTAGCTCCAAGGGTGGCAACCCTAAGCTCAAAAACGAAGTTGCATGATAAAGATCCATCCTTTGGACCTAAAAAGGTCCAAAGCTCCATAATCCTAGATCTAAGCTTCTAAGAGGAAAGTTGGAAGTTTATACCTCCTTTGAGTGCCAAAAGATGAAATAGTCCCTGACCCTTGAGCTCAAGATACTCAAGTTCTTCTTCTTCAACTCCTCTTCTCTTCTTCCAAGCTTTTCTTCACCAAAATAAGCTCAAGGGTTAAACAAACACAACAATGGGGTATGAGGGTGTATTAGGGTTTTCTGAGGGTGAGGGACTGGTAAGGAGGCTAGGGTTTAAGCCATAATGTGGTATTTATATGGCTTAAACCCTAAAAATTAGGGTTTTGAGTCTGCTCACGTACGTTGCGCATACCTGCATGCGCCCCCCGCATCCTAGGCACCTCTACACCCCGCGTACGCCAAGTTACGCCCAACATACGACTTATAGGCAACCCAACTATTTGGCCCACTTTTCTAAGGTCCACTCTAAAATCCACTTGTCTCAATATTAGTCCACTAAAAAAATATTAATTACTTAAATTAAATAATACCTGGAGAGACGGATGTTATATTCTTATTTTAGAAAAACTCTTTTCTTAAAAATATATTCCTTTTTGAAAAACTTTACCAAGTCCTTAGTTTGAGTTCAAACACACCCGAGAGTGTGCCCAAATCCCTCGAACCATTTCTCTGATACCAACATGAAACGTCCCAAATTTATGATCCAATTTAATTTAATAAAACAATATTCCAAAACATTATCCATACAACCCAAAAAGAAAATAAGTGTATAAAACATCATGTCAATTAGAGTAACATCTCAAAAGCGGAAACCATGTGGTGTGTGCAATGCAGTCATCCCGAGCTCTTCCCTTGTAACCAGAAGTACCTGAAACATAAACTAAACACCGTAAGCACAAAGCTTAGTGAGTTCCCTAAGATACCACATACCAAACATAAAACACATAACGGGCCCCACCCAAGAGTATAAAGGGCCCTGCCTTAAATCGCATAACAGGCCCCTCCCACATACAATTCATACTACATGACAAGTAATAACATACAGGATATTCAGGTTGGGTTTTAAGCACTATAACACTCCTATGGTGCACATGCAATCCTAGATGCTTTGGATCTATTTTTTTTCTAATTATACATGCATTTTCAATTTTCCAAAGCATACATCCTAACTACCATACATGGAGGCTAAACACTACAAAACTCATGGTTAGATGAATACCTCTTTGATGTGGATGTAGTTCTTGGCCTTTGAAAGCTTTAGCACCTCAAGTGTGATGCCTCTAATATCTAACAAACACCAAATGCAAAGGAGGATTGAGAGAGTAAGCTAGTTAGCACAAAATCAATATCAAACTCTTAGAATGATAGGTGTGACCGATTTTGGCTCTAGGGGATCCTTTTTGTAGTGTAACAAATGTTAGGGTTACATCTTTGCAAACCCTAATACAACATGACCTTTCATATTACTTATGATCCATGGGTTAACCTCCATGGATTATTACATTTGTTTAGCCCATCCTAAATAACCATGGATCATTGGCCCACACTATAAGAATCATTGATTTACTTAATCAGTCCCCGTAGATTTAATAAGTCTCTTTTTATCACTAAATTAATTCCAAATTAATTTTTGATCAATAATAATTAAATAACATGATTAATCAAATTAATATATTATACTTATAATATGTTAATAAATCACAATAAACCATATTCTCAAAAGTCCATCCTATCAAATTGCAATGGTGAAGGCAACCCAAAAGGACCATGCTACAATCGTGTCAAGTACATCCCAATTATAGTTATGGGCATATACACCAAATCCAACAATTCATTGGGCCCCGCCCAGCAAGCATACAAGCACATACACATACTAGTGTCACACAGACAAAGAGTATTCTAACATATCAGGTCATGGGTTAGCATTGGTGCCTTCGACCCGATATACATGGTAAGGATACTCACCTCTAAATCTGAACGATAGTTGAATAGATTCTGACTCCGAATATCACCTCAACTTGACACCTAAACAGTAACCAATCCTTAGATACCACTCAAAATACCTCAACACCCCCTTTAGGTCAAACTTGGTCAACGAATGAAGTCAAGTTCAAGGCCAAGGTCTGATGGGTTTTGAGCACCACAACATTCCTATTATGCACATGCAACCCTAATACTTTGGATCTAGGTTTGTCTCAAGTTATACATGCAAATTATTATCCAAAGCATAAACCCTAATCGATCATACAATTTTCGGATTTAATGATGAGTTAGAAGAATACATTTATTGTTAACTAGTAATAACAATTAATCATTTCCTTGATTTTGACTTTCAAGAGCTTAGTGAATTAATTTTTGCACCTCTAATGGAGTCACAAACACCACTAGCAATTGGATGAACACAAGAGAGAGGGAGAGAGACTAGGAATTTTGGCTAGGGTTTCTTCTTGGAATCAAGTGGTCGAACTCCTCATGCCAAGGGGTCTATTTATACTTGTGGCTGCTGGGGTTTTAAGTGAAACCCTAATTTGACTGCTTAATCCTTAAGCAGCCCATGGACTCCTTTTAGAATGCTCCATTTGACAAATTCTCTATGGGCTTCCCATAGAATTCGTGAAACATTATTCTAAGGTGATCCATTAGCCCAATTGCAACTAACAGTGATTTACAATATCAGTCCCCGTTCTTTAAATCGGTCTCTTTTGATCACTAAATTAATTCCAAATTAATTTCTGATCAATACTAATTCTAAAATATGATTTCTCATTTAATATATTATTCTTATAACATATTAATAAATCATCTATCAACCTCTTTCTCATTATTTATCCTGTTAAATTGCTATGATGAAGGCAACCTAAAAGGACCATGCTACTATCGGGTCAAGTACATACCAATTATAGTTATGGGCTTAGACACCTAATCAAATAGTCTCTTTCTTGGATAAGTCTAATAACTATAACTGCAAGTACGACTTCAAAATATGATTAGCAATCGTAGCTCTCAATTCGTTGTCGAACTCTGACCTAGTCAATGACGCGTCCTTTAGATAAGGGATCATATAATCCTCCATTCTACAAGATATTGTCTGGACAAAGACATGGAACATAATCATTCTCAATGTCCAACAGTTTGTTTACCGACTTCTGATTTGTTTGACATAGAACTTAATTGAACACATCAATTCAGTCCTGACCGAGCCCGACACATAAGTCAACACAAAATCATCGAGGGGCCCAAGATATCGCTTTTACCCTCTTAGGATAAAAGGAACATATAAACTTTGACTTATATGCTTGTACTATTTACTCGTTAAATTATGCACAACAACACGTTTTATAACATCAAGTTACTGATGTGTTTACGCATTATCAATGCGCAACCAACTCACAAACAACAACTCATATATCTCGGTTTAAAGATCATACAATATTATCATCTCACCATCACTCGTGATAAATTCCATGAAGTGATTCATATGAGCGTGGGTTTAATCGAATACTCAAATCTTATTCCAAGAGCACTCATGAACGTTGCCGCAAACATTTGCTATGTCTAAACAATTACACAATCTACAAACTAATTCATGACAGTCTAACCTCACAACTTACTCCTAAAGTAGGATCAACTATGGATAATTTGAATAATCTAATTATTACAGGAAGTAAAACATGCAAAAGTGAAACAATAGCAAACAATTGACACAAGATAGTAAACATTACTCATAAATAAAACTACTTTATTTAATCATCAAATGTCAATTACATTTATCTATTACAAGTTTCTAAACAACTATCTAATCACTAAACTAATATCGTCCTTCAGACCAATGCTCCTTGCATGTTGTAAGTGCTTAACCTTGCTCAAACCCTTTGTTAGGGGATCTACTAGGTTCTCCGTTGACGATACCCTCTTAACTACGAGGAGTCCCTCTTCTACCCGATGTTTGATGAAGTGGTATTTTTCGTCGATGTGTATGGATCTACCATGATCCCTTGGTTCCTTGGTTAAGGCAATCGCCCCTTCATTATCACAGAAAATCTCCATAGGCTCCTTTATGGCTGGTACAACTCCAAGGTCTCCAATGAAGTTCTTCAACCATATTTCCTCCTCCGATGCTTCGCCCGCTGCTATGTACTCTAATTCGCACATTGAATTATCCACGGTATCCTGCTTGGAACTTTTCCAAGTAATCACTCCTCCATTCAGGGTAAATACCCAACCCGAATGAGAGCGGAAGTTGTCTCTGTCGGTCTGAAAGCTGGCGTCACTATGCCCTGTCACACTCAACTCATTACTCCCACCAAGGGTAAGGACCCATTCCTTAGTCCTTCCCAGGTACTTAAGAAAGTTCTTCACTGTGGTCCAGTGAGCTCTACCCGGGTTCCCTTGATATTGGCTAACCATGCTCAACGCAAAATCCACATCAGGGCGAGTACATGTCATAGCATACATGATTGTGCCAACGGCGGATGCATATGTCACTCGACTCATTTCTACTATCTCGGCATCGGTACTCAGGCTCTGAGTCTTACTAAACTTGGTATTGCTTTGGATTGGTACTTCCTCTTTCTTGGAATTCTCCATGCTAAAACGTTTCAACGCCTTGTCCAAGTAAGTACTTTGACTAACTCTTATTAGTCTTTTACTTATGTTTCTCAATATCCTTATCCCCAGAATATAAGCAGCTTCTCCTAGATCCTTCATACAAAAACCCTTCCCAAGCAAGGACTTAACTTCCTGCAAGGTCGGGATGTCGTTTCCTATAAGCAGTATGTCATCAACATACATAACTAGAAAGCTAACTATACTCCCACTAGCCTTGACATACACACATGACTCATCCTCGCTTCTCGAAAATACAAACTCTTTAACTTTCTCATCGAAACAAATATTCCATCTGCGAGACGCTTGTTTCAATCCATAAATGGATTTCTCAAGATTGCACAATCTATTGGGGTATTTGGCATCCACAAAACCTTCTGGATGACACATGTAAACATCTTCAGCCAGCTTCCCGTTAAGGAAAGCGGTTTTGACATCAATCTGCCAAATTTCATAATCATGAAATGCAGCAATGGCCAACATAACCCTAATAGACTTGATCTTGGCCATTGATGAGAAGGTCTCATCATAGTCAACCCCCAGGGTTTGAGTGAAGCCCTTCGCAACCAATCGTGCCTTGAACGTATGCACTTTCCCATCGATGATGGTCTTCTTCTTGAAGATCCACTTGCACCCGACTGTCTTACAACCCAGAACATTGTCAACCAATTTCCAAACTTGATTTTCATACATGGAATGAATCTCGTTGTCCATTGCCTCTTTCCATTTTGTAGACTCCCGGCCTTCCATGCCTTCCTTGTAGTTGTTAGGTTCATCCAAATATATCATTGTACTATCGCTAATAAACGTATCACCTTCAGCTCTTATATGCAAACCATACAACATAGGTGGAACACTAACTCTACTGGAACGTCTTAAAGGTAAGGACTCGTCAACTGGTTCAATAGGGATCTCTTCTTCAAGTTGAGCGCTGGTGTTAGAGGTTCCTTCATTGCTTGACTCTTGAAGCTCTTCAAGATCAATTTTCCTCCTATTGTCCTCTCGGCATATGAGTTCTCTCTCTCGGAAAACCCCTCTCCTCGCTACAAAGACCACGTTGTCACTTGGTTTGTAGAAAAGATATCCAAAAGACTTTTGTGGGTAGCCGATGAAAATACACAGCTTACTACAAGGTTCAAGCTTGTCGTGAGTCTCTCGTCTTACGAAAGTCTCACAACCCCAAACCTTGATATGTGCGAACGAGGGAACCTTCCATGTCCACATCTTGTGAGGTGTTTTGGCAACTTCTTAGTTGGGACTAGATTAAGGATACGGATGGCAGTCTCTAAGGCATACCCCCAAAATGAGAAAGGTAGCGAAGCTCAACTCATCGTGGAATGGACCATGTCCAACAAGGTTCGATTGTGCCTCTTAGCCACACCATTGAGTTACGGTGTCCTAGGCGGTGTCAATTGTGAAAAAATTCCACATTCCTTAATATAGTCATGGAACTCGATACTAAGATACTCACCACCCCTATCAGATCTTAGCATCTTTATCTTCCTGGCCAATTGATTCTCCACTTCTTGTTTAAACTCTTTGAACTTTTCAAAGGTTTCCGACTTGTGCTTGATTAAGTATATATACCCATATCTGCTATAATTGTCGGTGAATGTAACATAGAAGCGGTTAGCATCCCTTGTGGTGGATCTGAAGGGCTCACACACATCGGTGTGTATGAGATCCAACAATCCCTCACCTCTTTCACAAGTACCAGTGAAATGTGATTTAGTCATCTTTCAAAGCAAACAAGATTCACACGTGTCATCCGACTTTAGGTCAAATGAGTCCAACACTTCATCCTTTTGGAGTTGGGCTATGCGCTTCTTTTTGACATGTCCAAGATGACAATGCCACAAGCATGCCTTGTCTAAACCATTAGACGAATCAATATGCAACACATTATTCCCTAAGTTGTCAACAACCATCACAGTTTCATATACACCATTACAAGGCAATGCTTCAAAATATAAAATACCATTATAAAAAGCATTAATAGAGCCAATTTCATTATTAAATGAAAATATAAAACCTTGTTTGTACAAACCATGAAAAGAAATAATATTCCTCGTCATTTCTGACGAGTAATAACAATCATTCAACTCTAAACCTAACCCACTACTGAGCACTAAAGAATAAACCACTAATGGACCTCTAATGGAGTCACAAGTGTTGAACCTCTAATGGAGTCACAAACACCATAAGCAATAAGGATGAAGAAGAAAGAGAATGAGAACTCCAAAAATGTCCAGAAACCCTCTTGAAAAGATAAGCCACGTTTTTGGGTCTCAAGGGGTCCTTAAATAGTGAGGCTATTAGGGTTATCAAGGAAACCCTAATTTGACTGCTTAGGCCCTAAACAGCACATGGACTCCCTCCTTAGAGGCCTTGGACGATTTCTAATGGGTTTCCCCATAGATTTTGTCCCTTCCTCTAATATGGAGTCCATTAGCCCAATATCCAACTATCACACAATTGACAGTACTAGTCCCCTTTATTTAATTAATGTCTTTTAGCCACAAAATTAATTCTTATTAATACTTGACTAATATTAATTAAACAATATGATTTCTCCTTTAATATATTATTCTCATAATATATTAATAAATCATAATTCATCCTATCAAGTTGCTTTGGTGAAGACAACCCAAGATTAATCATAATTAATCCTCTCATTCCATAATTCATCCTAAGTACCAAGATTTACATACATCACATGACTCAAATCATATGATTCCAAGTTTCTTTCCAATTGAATCTTGGGTGATGGGAATCTTTCCATACTTAGAAAATTTTGACACTACCATAAATAAAATAACTAAGAATCACATCCATTTATAGAAATACACAAACATCAATTTTTCACAAGGATTTCATTGCAAGGATATATATAAATAAGACAAATCAAAAAAATTATTTTATTCATAAAAGCAGCGGAAAACATGTCCTTACAATGCAAAATCAACTGAAAAACTATGTAACCAAATATTCCTAACAAATCTATCATAACTTTCTAAGCTCAAAATCTAATCTTCGAATCCATGTGATCATGATCCATTTCGTCGTTATCAGACTCATCTTGCTCTTCCATCAAGATTCCTCTCTTTTCTCTGATCCTGCAAAACATTCAAATGTAATCTTATCACATTATGTATTAAGAATCAATTAATAGGATCTTAATGGATTCAGATAGTGGATTTTACCTGAAGTAGAGCCAAACGTCTTGACTCTCCCATCTCTTAGATCTCTCAGGTAGATTGGGCAGCTTCGTCTCCAATGCCCCTTCTCTTGGCAATAAAAGCAAGTTGACTCTTTTGGAACAACACATAAAACTACTTTAGACTTTGCCTTTCTCTTATGATCAAACTTTTCGACCATGGCATGCCTTTCGTTGTCATTGCCTATGTCCATAGAGGTCTGGAAGGCAGATTCACCAATCAACTTTACTTTTCCAGTGCACCAAATCATTGCTTATTCAGCAACAATAAGCAAATAGGTGAGATCAATGAGGGCCACGTCGTAGTCTATCATATAGTACTCTCTTACGACCTCACTATATGAGTCAGGAAGCGACTGAAGAACCCAGTCAATAGCCAGCTCCTCACAGACAAAGACTCCCAACATTCTTAACCTATCAATGTGTGACTTCATCTCTAAGACATGTGCACACACTAACTTTCCTTCTTCATGTTTACTTGCCAAAAGGGCTTGATTGAGTTTGAACTTTTCAAGCCTTTGAACTTGTGGGTTAGGGAGAACAATACCAGGAGGTGGAGGAAGTGAAGCATGATCTCGTGTTCCTCGATCGAATCGTGGAATATCATCTTCATGTGGAAAGTTTGTTCCACGGGATTTGGGAAGACCATAGTTGTCATACTTTGACATCTACAAAACGGGAGACAAAATTCAAGTTAGTTGATTGATTGAGTCCTTAATAAATCACTCAAATGAGATATTAAGGCTAGGACCCAACACAATATTCCACAACTTGGGAGAGGGATGCCGTAGCCCAAATTGCAGAACATTTGAAGGTAAGTGGATGACGATTCACTAATTTTCCACCATGAAAAACAGAAAGGAGATTAAGTTTTCAATGTATTGAAAACTCCTAGATCCTTTGAGATTCATTGAACCTTTTAATGGCATGTTTAAATCTCGATATATCCCTCGATTTGTGACTGGCATGCCGAGGATCAGAAAACAGGGTGTGAATAACCATGCAAACTTACATGGTGCCCCCAATGTTACAGTCACCTATTCGATGTGTCGGTTAACCACACACGCTCCATCGAACTATGACAAACATTGAGTCACCCTTTGCTACCTTTTCTTAGGACCATTTAGTGTGTCAGTTAACCACACACGCTCCACTAACGTCTTCGCAAGGGTACAAAGTGTAAATTCATGGAATTGCATCAAATTCACTTTTGCCTAAAGTAACTAAGATTGGGAATTTTGTAAAAAAACATTTAGTAACTTTATACTTCATTATACTTTTAATGGAAAGGGTATGCCCTATCTTACCCGTTCGGCTAACGACCCTCCATTAATCAAGGAAGCAGTGGGTGGAAGTGGACACTCATTAAACGGCCATTTTATAGGCCATAACCTTATACCCCCCTTATAGATCGGCTTCGTGAATGAGGCCTACTAACGGTAAGACTAGCTGTTTAAGTTATACATATATAATAATAGACATTTAATGTTATATATAGTATAAGGGTGTATTTTACACTTTTAAAATACTAGGTGGTCTAAATTAATAAATTACACTTTTAATTTAATTAAATGTAAACCATATCACTATGGATCTATTAACTTTCTTTTAATTATACACTTAACTAATTTAATAAAATCATAAGGGTGCAATTTGAAATTTTCAAAATTAAGGTTTTAGAAGTTAACATTTTTAAACTTTTAATCAAAATTTAAATTCCAAAACTTGAGGACAAGTTTTGAAACTTTTCAAAACATTAGGGTTTAGAATTTAAATATTTCAAAATTAAACTTTTTAATCAAAAATTTAAATTCCAAAACTTGAGGGCGAGTTTTGAAACATTTCAAAACTATAAGATCAAAATACAAATAATACAATTAAACAATTAATTTGTGATTATCAAAATATAACCTAATTCAATTTCATGCAAGATAATGATCAAATAATTCAAAAAATTAACATTTATCATATAAGAAATAAATATTTGATTAATTTGAAATTATCTTTTATTTTGGTAAGGATAATCATCCAATATCAATAAAATTCGTAATTTATCAATAAAAAACGATTTGGCAATTATCCCACAGAAAAATAGGCATGAAATCCCGAGAATCCCTCTTTCTGACAGCATGATTCGCCGAGTTCCCATAGGGACTCGCCGAGTTCATCCTACTCGACGAGTTCACTTTGGGACTCGACGAGTTTGTCAGTCAGAGGAGCAAAAAAACAATTTTCTAAGCATGAATGAATCACAAAGCATCAATACAATAGAAACCAATCAAGGCGCTGATACCACTGATGTGTTTTGGCTATAAGAACATCCTATGTGCTCATGCAAACCCTAATGCTTGGATCTAGGTTTCTATATTGTACATGCATTCATCCAAGACTTTAAACCCTAGATCTAGCATACAATAATGATATTCATATATGAATTAGGGTTTAGATCATACCTTGATTGTTATGTAGGAATAACAATCTCAAATCCTCCTTGTAATGTGCTTCTGAAAGCTTAGAGTCACAAGTGTCACTCCTCTAATGGCTCACAAACACCAAGAGCAAGAGGATGAAGAATGAGAAGAGGAGAGGCACCCAAAATGTCTAGAAACCCTAAGGAATCAGTTAGCCACGTTTTTGGTGCCCTAGGGGTCCTTAAATAGTGAGGCTGTTAGGGTTATCTAACAAGGAAACCCTAATTTGACTGCTTAGGCCCTAAGCATCCCATGGACTCCCTCCTTAGAGGCCTTGGATGATTTCTAATGGGTTTCCCCATAGATTTCGTCCACTCCATCCTTTATGGAGTCCATTATCCCAATATCCAACTATCACACAATTGACAATTCTAGTCCCCTTTATTTAATTAATGTCTTTTAGCCACAAAATTAATTCTTATTAATTCTTGACTAATATTAATTAAACAAGATGATTTCTCTTATAATATATTATTCACATAATATATTAATAAATCATAATTAATCTCTTTCTCCACAAAGCATCCTATCAAGTTGCTTTGGTGAAGGCAACCCAAAAGGACCATGTTCACAATCGGGTCAAGTACATACCAAAATAGTTATGGACTTAGACACTAATCCAACAATAGATCAGTAGTTATAAATAACTGTTGTAAGGTCTATTTTATATTGTTTATGCTTTTGGTCTGTATCGAAACATGACATCCCGAGATTTTTTTTATTTAATGAAAATAAATTTCTTTACAGAAATGCTTTGATAAATTCTTATCACATTTTGTTTTGGGAACAAATTCCGCAACAGTTTTCTTTAAACGATTACTCTGATTTTAAAACAAAGCATAAACAAATCGGTCTTTTCTGGCCGTGAAAATGGGGATGTCACATAATATTTCTTTGGTCCTTATAAAAGGAACATTATGGTCTCATTTCCAGCCACCTTTATCAGCCTCCAACCCTCTCTAAAACCCTAATTTCATGTGTGTAGCTTGAGTGTGTGTTTTTGCAAGTTTTGAGTGGTTCCTGACTCTTGTAGAAGAGGAAGAAGAAGGATTCATCCAGATTAGAGATCCAAAAACTCCCCACCTTTGTGCAACATTTTCAGGTATAAAGCTTATACCTTAGCTAGTGTTCTTCTAGATCTTTTTAGTTTAATATTCGGGAGTTTAAGTCCCCAAGTTTGGACCTTTTGAGTATTGAGACTCTCCAGAGAGTTTAAGCTGTCCTTTCATGTATCTTAATGTAACACCGTAAATTTTCAAAATAATTGTTCTTTTTCAAAATCACATAATGTATCACATCACAAATCAAAATCCATAATCAATATTGTTTTCAAAAACAAATCCCAAGATCTCTACACATAATAAACTCCATCGGTGTGTGTGTACGTGTCAAGCCGTCGCCTTCCCACGGTCCTCGCTGGTACCTGAGACATCAAACACAACAACTGTAAGCATAAATGCTTAGTGAGTTCCCCAAAATACCACATACCACAAATACGCCACTCAAGGCTAAATCCGACCCTCTGGTCTAGATGTCTCAGTAGGACCCTCCAGTCCCGCAGCTCGTCGGACCCTCCGGTCCAGTCACAGCTCATTGGGCCCTTCGGCCCGGTCAGAATCGTTGGACCCTCTGGTCCGGTCTACACAATCATACCGCATACATATAACACATAGCATGTAATCTCATACATAGCAAATAATCTCATAAATAACACATAAGACCCTCTGGTCAACTCATAATACCACTCAAGGTAACGTATAGTGAGAAGACTCACCTCACGTATCTCGGTAACTCGTAAATCTCATAACTACTAGTGCTCGATCTCCCGAGCTATCGTCCTCCTACAACACAAGCATAACTCTACTTAATACCACCTTGACTCTGGCTGACTAACACTATAAAGTCAAACTAGTCAACCCTGGTCAACGGTCAACGGTTGACCCGACTCGCCGAGTCTGGCGTGGACTCGCCGAGTTCCTACGGAAACCCGATCCCACTGAATCACTTCCGACTCACCGAGTCACTCACCCGACTCGGTTACTCAACCCGTGGTTCATAATCGTTGAACAACCCGCACCAACTCGCCGAGTCTGGGGAATGGACTCGGCGAGTGCATTCCATGCACAACCCCAAACGACCTTCTGAGGTCAGATCCGCTTCACTAATTCATAGATCGAGTCTCCTTAAGCTTATTGACCACGTAAAGTCCAAGTCTTGATGCTCATCAAGCATTGAATAGCTCATGAATGGTGTTTTATCCTCAAATACATTGATCCCAAGCCAAAACCTCCATGGATGCATATAAAGCTTTGGCAATGAGGTGCTCTGGACCTCTATGGGTTCAAATCCAGGACCTTAACTCGCTAAGGGACCATGAGGACACTAGATCTAGCCACAAATGGGTTCAAAAGCCCTAAATCTACATGAACATCACAATAACAGAGAATGATACGAGATTATACCTCAGTTGTGATGTTCTGGACCTCAAATCTTCAAGAATCCACCCCTCTCTTGCTTCCTCTTGGCTAGATCTCCTCTTTCCTTGCTAGACAACAACTCCAAGATCAATAATGGCTCCTTCCCTTACTTGAGTCACTCAAACGCTCTAGGGTTTCTCTCTGGGGACTGATGAGCGCAAATGACGGCCATAAGGCCCTTTAAATAGGCCTCAAACCCGAGAAATTAGGATTTCATTAAATGGCGCAGACTCGCCGAGTCCACCAAGGCGACTCGCCGAGTCCGGGCATCAATCCGGGTGAAAACCCGCGTCTCAACTCGGCGAGTCTATGCCTCAACTCGCCGAGTCCCTTCTCAAAACTCAAAATAAAAAGATTAATTAATCCCGGATGTTACAATTCTCCCCCACTAGAATCCGACTTCGCCCTCGAAGTCTCATTCCTGAAATAACTCTGGATGCTGCTCCCGCATCTCCCGTTCCGGTTCCCAGGTCAACTCGGATCCCTTCCGATGCTGCCACTGAACCTGTACCAGAGGCACTTCCTTGTTCCTCAGAACCTTGATCTTCCGATCCACAATCGCAACTGGTCTATCTGCGTAGTTCAGGCTCGCATCCACCAAAATATCCTCTAACGGCACCACTGCCGACTCGTCGGCAATACATTTCCTCAACTGCGAGACATGAAAGGTATCATGGATCTGCCCCAACTCAGCGGGTAGATCCAACCGGTAGGCTACTCTGCCTACCCTAGCAATTACCCTGAAGGGTCCAATATACCGGGGTCCCAACTGCCCCTCTTCCTGAATCGGATCACTCCTTTCCAAGGAGATACCTTCAGGAGAACATAATCACCGACCTAGAACTCGAGCTCAGTTCGACGTCTATCTGCATAACTCTTCTGGCGACTCTGAGCGGTCAACAACCTATGCCTGACCTGCTGGATCTGCTCAGTCGTCTGAAGCACTATCTCCGTACTACCCATCACGCGTTGCCCTACCTCACCCCAACAAATAGGGGTACGACATCTCCTCCCATACAACAGCTCAAAGGGTGGCATATCGATGCTCGAATGATGGCTGTTGTTGTAGGAAAACTCTGCCAAGGGCAAATACGCGTCCCAGCTCCTGCCGAAGTCCAACACACATGCTCGAAGCATGTCCTCGAGCGTCTGAATCGTCCGCTCACTCTGCCCATCGGTCTGTGGGTGGTATGCGGTACTAAAATGCAACCTCGTACCCAACTCCTCGTGAAATTTCTTCCAGAATCTGGAAGTGAATCGTAAATCTCGGTCTGACACAATCGAGATGGGTACGCCATGCCGCGATACCACCTCCCTCAAGTACAGCTCTGTCAACCTCTCCGCAGAAGAACTCTCACTAATAGCGAGAAAGTGGGCGCTCTTCGTCAATCGGTCCACTATCACCCAAATCGCATCGACACCCCTTGCCATTCTCGGCAATTTGGTGATGAAATCCATGGATATCTGCTCCCACTTCCACTCCGGAATCTCAAGTGGTTGCAACTTACCATGCGGTTTCTGATGCTCGGCCTTAACCCTACGACAGGTTAGGCATCTCTCAACGAACCACGCCACATCTCTCTTCATGCAGGGCCACCAATACTCCCTCTTCAGATCCAGATACATCTTTGTGGCCCCAGGATGGATTGAAAACTTCGATCTGTGCACCTCTTCCATCAAGATAGTACGTGCCCCGCCCACAAACGGTACCCAAATCCGTCCCTGGAAGGTCATAAGCCCACGGCTATCGGTAACAAACTCCGACACCTGCCCGATAACTCGCTCTCTCTTACGGTTCTCCGGTCTCACCATCTCGGCCTGGGCCCCTCTGATGGTATCCAATACCGGAGTCATCACCATCAACCTCATACATATATCTCGCATCGGGGCACCCTCTGCCCTACGACTCAGGGCGTCAGCTACCACATTAGCCTTGCCCGGGTGGTACAGGATCTCGCAATCATAATCCTTTACCACATCCAGCCATCTCCTCTGCCGCATGTTCAGGTTGGGCTGATCCATCAAGTACTTCAAACTCTTGTGGTCCGTGTATATCGTACACCGAACCCCATACAGATAGTGACGCCAGATCTTGAGGGCGAACACCACAGCCCCCAACTCCAGATCGTGGGTGGGATATCTCGTCTCATGAGGCTTTAACTGCCTCGATGCATATGCGATCACATGCCCTCTCTGCATCAACACCGCTCCCAACCCCGATATCGATGCATCACAGTATACCACAAAATCCTCCATCCCTTCCGGCAATGCAAGCACGGGAGCTTCGCACAATCTCTGGCGAAGGGTCTCAAATGAGGTCTGCTGCTCCGGACCCCATGAGAAAGTAACACCCTTCCGGGTTAACTTGGTAAGTGGCACAGCAATTTTGGAGAAGTCCCTGATAAATCTCCGATAGTAGCCTGCCAGCCCCAAGAAGCTCCGGATCTCCGCAGGTGACCTCGGCACTTCCCAACTCATCATAGCATCGATCTTGGCCGGGTCAACCAATATCCCATTCTGGTTAACGAGATGCCCTAAGAACTGGACCTCCCATAACCAAAAATCGCACTTGGAGAATTTGGCGAATAGCCTCTCCGATCTTAGAACTCCGAGGAGCTCCCTCAAATGCTCCTCATGCTGCTCTCTGGTCCTCGAATACACCAGGATGTCATCAATGAATACAATTACCAATCGATCCAACATCGGCCTACATACCCTGTTCATGAGGTCCATGAAAGCCACGGGTGCATTGGTGTGCCCGAATGGCATCACCACGAACTCGTAATGCCCGTAACGAGTCCTAAACGCAGTCTTCTGGATATCCTCATCCCGAACTCTCATCTGGTGATATCCCGACCTCAGGTCTATCTTGGAGAACCAAGACGCCCCCTGCAACTGGTCGAATAGATCATCGATCCTCGGTAACGGATAACGGTTCTTGACCGTCAACTTGTTCAACTCCCGGTAATCAATGCACATCCGGTGTGAACCATCCTTTTTCTTGACAAAAAGGATCGGCGCTCCCCAGGGAGAGCTACTGGGACGGATGAACCCTTTCCCCAACAGCTCTTGCAGCTGTGAGGATAACTCCTGCATCTCTGGCGGTGCTAGCCGATACGGCGCCTTGGCGATAGGTGCAGCCCCGGGAACCAAATCAATACGAAACTCCACCTGCCTCTCGGGAGGCACACCCGGCAACTCCTCGGGAAACACGTCCGGAAACTCACGCACTATCGGCACCTCATCCACTGAAATGGGCCTCCCAGCGGCCTCTCGCACATCTGTCACATAGGCTACGAACCCCTTGCAGCCCTGGTGCAAACTCCGCCTCGCTCTAGCGGCCGAACAGAAAACCGAACCTCCACGAGTCCCCTCGCCGTAAACCGTCAGCGCTCCCCCACTAGGATCTCGGATCGTCACTAATTGACGTACGCAATCTATGACAGCCCCGAAACGGCTCAACCAATCCATGCCTACTATGACACAAACATCCCCCATAGCAATCGGAATCAAATCAATCGGGAACTCCACCCCGAAGATCTCCAACACGCATCCACGTATCACCTCGGTAGCACATACCTCATGTTCATCTGCTATGGAAACCCGTAGAGGTCGACTCAACGCCTCTCTCAGAATACTAATGTGCCGACTAAAAGTCATAGATATGAAAGACCGACTCGCACCCGAGTCGAATAAAACTAATGCAGGTACATAACTCACAAGAAAAGTACCTACGTATAACATATAGCAATCACAATAGCATAAACTCAATATAAAATAGATAAAGATTACATACTCGCCACGACGTCAGGTGCTGCGCGGACCTCCACCGCAGTCAGCTGGAAGGCTCTCCCCCTAGCCTTCGGTGCTTCGGCCTTCACTGGCCGGGTCTCAGCAGCTCGAACCACAGGTGCAGATCCCTGCGTTGACCTCTGAAGTTGGGGGCACTCAGCCTTCCGATGGCCGGTCTGGTTACAATGGAAGCAAACCGAGAACCCCTTCGGACAGTCCCTCGCAAAATGTCCTTCCTTCCTGAATTTGTAGCATACCCCAGTCTTGCACGGCCCGTCATGGCTCTTGCCGCACTTCCCACAAGTGCGGCCCCTCGAACTGCCTGTCCTCGAATCAGCGGGCTTTGCCCGCTTGGCGGCCGGCTGCGACTGCGCCGGTCGCCGATCACCCCTCTGCAACTCAGTCTCCTCTCTCGCCTGTGTCTCAAGCTCGATCTCCCTCTTCCTGGCATTTGCCTGGAGCTCGGCAAATGTCTGATAAGTCGATTTCTCCATGAACTCATGGATGTCCCTCCTCAAAATACTCAAATAACGGCTCATGCGAGCCTGCTCAGTGGACACCAACTTCGGGCAAAACAACGCCCGCTCATGAAACATCCTCGTAATCACTGTCACCGAATCGGTCCCCTGCTTGAGGGTCAGAAACTCCTGAGCTAAACGTTCCCTCTCCACCTGGGGAACATACTCGTCACGAAACATTGCAGTAAACCTCTCCCAGGTCACTGCAGTCAGCTCAGCTATAGAATAGCTCGCGGTCACGAATTTCCACCAGTCCTTCGCCCCCAAGCGAAGCTGGTTGAGTGCGAATCGCACCGTCAAGTGCTCCGGACACGAGCACGTATAGAAACACCCCTCCATGTCTGAGACCCACCTCATAGCGGCGATCGGATCCTGTGTACCATCGAACTCCGGTGGTTTCGTGTTGCTGAACTCTCGGTACAGCAACGAATCACCACCCTGGGGTCTCGCAGCAGCAACAACTGCGGTGGCTGCAGCAACAGCAGCATCAGTCAAAGCAGTGTAACGCTCGTCAAATGTCTTGATCAGTGTGGTCTTAATAGACCCAAACATCTCCGTAATCTCGGCTCTGATGGCAACAGCCACCACCTCATGGATGATCCGACGGATCTCCTCATCGCTCACCCCACTGCTCTCGGGGTTATGGCGTGTCTCGACCATGATCAACCTCTGAAATACAACATAAGAAATATCAGGGATACTCTCGAGTATACTCACACTCGATATCTCAAACATCCTCACTCCTGGTACCCCAAGGATTCTTACTTGGACTGTGCACCAATCCGGTGTTTTCAATAGTACAGGCCCAATACTATTGTCCACATCGAATCAATATACAATCCAAGTCCTCCTCCTAGGATCCCAAGTCGCAAATACTCTACTCTCGCTATGCACTGGCTACCCTCAATAGCCCTCTCCTGAGCTCCTCACTGCTACCTACTCACTCTCAAAGTATCTCATAGCAGCAGTGATCTCCTAAGCTAAGGCATCACAAATCAGGCCCACTCTAGTCCTAATAGGAATACCTAGCCTCTCTAACATGCACAACATAATATCTCATAACTCATAACATATAATGTAAGGGTATTTTGGGGATTCACCGTTCGGGCGCTGGCTGACCGTACACACCATCCACTCTGCTCGTTTCTAAAACTTCTTTTTCTTTCTAGAAAATTTGCAGTTTTGTTTGTAAAATTTCTCAAATCCTCGGTTTGAGTTCAAATACGCCCGAATGTGCATCCGAATCCCTCAAACCAAGGCTCTAATACCAACTTGTAACACCGTAAATTTTCAAAATAATTTTTCTTTTTCAAAATCACATAATGTATCACATCACAAATCAAAATCCATAATCAATACTGTTTTCAAAAACAAATCCCAAGATCTCTACACATAATAAACTCCATCGGTGTGTGTGTACGTGTCAATCCGTCGCCTTCCCACGGTCCTCGCTGGTACCTGAGACATCAAACACAACAACTGTAAGCATAAATGCTTAGTGAGTTCCCCAAAATACCACATACCACAAATACGCCACTCAAGGCTAAATCCGACCCTCTGGTCTAGATGTCTCAGCGGGACCCTCCAGTCCCGCAGCTCGTCGGACCCTCCGGTCCAGTCATAGCTCATTGGGCCCTCCGGCCCGGTCAGAATCGTTGGACCCTCTGGTCCGGTCTACACAATCATACCGCATACATATAACACATAGCACGTAATCTCGTACATAGCAAATAATCTCATAAATAACACATAAGACCCTCTGGTCAACTCATAATACCACTCAAGGTAACGTATAGTGAGAAGACTCACCTCGCGTATCTCGGTAACTCATAAATCTCGTAACTACTAGTGCTCGATCTTCCGAGCTATCGTCCTCCTACAACACAAGCATAACTCTACTTAATACCACCTTGACTCTGGCTGACTAACACTATAAGGTCAAACTAGTCAACCCTGGTCAACGGTCAACGGTTGACCCGACTCGCCGAGTCTGGCGTGGACTCGCCGAGTTCCTACGGAAACCCGATCCCTCTGAATCTCTTTCGACTCACCGAGTCACTCACCCGACTCGGTTACTCAACCCCTGGTTCATAATCGTTGAACAACCCGCACCAACTCGCCGAGTCTGGGGAATGGATTCGGCGAGTGCATTCCATGCACAACCCCAAACGAACTTCTGAGGTCAGATCCGCTTCACTAATTCATAGATCGAGTCTCCTTAAGCTTATTGACCACGTAAAGTCCAAGTCTTGATGCTCATCAAGCATTGAATAGCTCATGAATGGTGTTTTAGCCTCAAATACATTGATCCCAAGCCAAAACCTCCATGGATGCATATAAAGCTTTGGCAATGAGGTGCTCTGGACCTCTATGGGTCCAGATCCAGGACCTTAACTCGCTAAGGGACCATGAGGACACTAGATCTAGCCACAAATGGGTTCAAAAGCCCTAAATCTACATGAACATCACAATAACAGAGAATGATTCGAGATTGTACCTCAGTTGTGATGTTCTGGACCTCAAATCTTCAAGAATTCACCCCTCTCTTGCTTCCTCTTGGCTAGATCTCCTCTTTCCTTGCTATACAACAACTCCAAGATCAATAATGGCTCCTTCCCTCACTTGAGTCACTCAAACGCTCTAGGGTTTCTCTCTGGGGACTGATGAGCGCAAATGACGGCCATAAGGCCCTTTAAATAGGCCTCAAACCCGAGAAATTAGGGTTTCATTAAACGACGCAGACTCGTCGAGTACACCAAGGCGACTCGCCGAGTCCGGGCATCAATCCGGGTGAAAACCCGCGTCTCAACTCGGCGAGTCTACGCCCCAACTCGCCGAGTCCCTTCTCAAAACTCAAAATAAAAAGATTAATTAATATACCTGAAATCCCGGATGTTACACTTAAGGCACCTAGATTGATACAAATGCTTGCTTGATCTTTCTTTTGACCTCATGCATGAGTAAAGTACTTTAGAATGAGTGAAATGGTGTTTTAGCCTCTCCTATTCATGCAAAGGCTTAAAGCCCACGGCTTTATGGATTAAGAGGTCTTAAATTAGTCAGGTCTATGGATGGAATGGTTGTATTAACAGATTAAGACCCCAAAAGTTAGGAAATGGAAGTTTGTAAAGTACGTCGTGCGTACCACTGCTACCATCGTCATCGCCATCACTACCATCACCCACCACCATTATCATTGCCTCCACCACCAACACCTCCACCGCTACTGCCGCTACTATCACCATTATCCATGTCGCCTCCACCACCACTACACTGCCACCAACATCACCGTCATTGTCACCGCCACTGCTGCCATCACTACCACCACTACCTCCACCACCACTACCATCACCGCCAACACCGCCATCGTCGCCATTGTCAAGATTTTATTATTTTATAATTTATATAATGTATTTTTACAAATAAGTTAGAAAATAAAGTAAAATTAAGTGAAACATACAAAAAAGGTAATTTTGTCATTTTATATGGATTCTAATTCCATTTCCCGCAAACTAAACAGAATCTAAAAATAATTCTAATTATATTTCCTGTCAACCAAACATACATGGTATGGAATTGGATTTAAATTCTCGATAGATTCCTTTTCGAATTCCAATTCCATTTTCTTCATAAACATTCTACAAACCAAACAGCTCCTAATGACTAAATAGACCAACCCTAGAAATTTCGTATGACATTTATGTCATTTCTCTTTTTTATATAAAAGTTAAATTATAAGAGGTTTTGTTTGCGAATGTGTTTAAAGTTTTTAATTTAGAATAAAAATCTTATAATACAAAAGGTATCACTACAAGAAATGGGATAATTTGCGGCGACAAGGGTCGTCGCTAAAGAGTGCGGTTGTCACAAAATGGATGTCATTGTTGCTTCGTCACAAATACGCAATCCGTCGCTACTATTACTATATGTCACCGCTAATACCTGCCTACCGCCGTTAATTCTTTGCAACAAGATCGACGGATAAGGTGTAATCTCAGACTTTCATGTAGATCACGGTCAAAGAGTATTAACCGTGACACTTTTAGCGGCGACATCTACTATTAGTGGTGACAACCAACGCGAATGTTGGTTGTCGCTGCTAACAGTGGTTGTCGCCGATAATATTTATATTTCTTGTAATGTATTTAATGCATCGTTTAAAGAAAAATCCAACACTTGCTATAAAAAATCATAGGTTTTTTTATTTAAAAAAAAAAAAAAAAAAAAAAAAAAAAAAAAAAAAAGTAATGATTGTGTTTTGTGTAATTTATATTTTTTGAAAATTTTAGAATTATTTTTGTCAACCAGTTATATCTATATAACTAAAAGTTACTATTTAAGCTATACGTTATTTAAAAAAAATAAAAAAAATAAAAATAAAAAAATTGGTAGTTTGAAGAGTAGGTTTATTCATATAGATTAAGTGTATAGTTCTGAACTTTTGAAAAATATAAATGATAGCTTTATACGTGATTTTCTAAAAGCAATTTATAATTTTGTTATAATAGCTGAGTATTGTGAGACTTTTATTTTAAATTAAAAATTTTAACCACGTATTCACAAACAAAACTTTTTAATAGATTTGACTTCTATTTTATTTTAAAAGCTAATAATTCAAGCTTCTAAAAACTTTAAATAATTTGGTTGCAGGCTCTAAGACAGCTAAGGACCAGAATTGTTTTTCTTTTAAACTTTGTACCCTTTCCAATTTTCTAGTAGTGATACCCTTGGTAAAACATCAAAATAGTTGTTTTTATAAGTATGACTATTATACATTTATTTTCTGATTTCGTTCAACCCTTAGATTTTAAGGTTGGAAGGAGTGGTGTCGCGCTTCTTCATGAAATCGCAGTGACACGTAGGTATCGCCTCACTCATTATCACAAAAGTGTGGTCTCATACCACACCCAAGGAGTGGTGCAACACTTTGAGTTTTTTTTTAATTAAATAAAAACTATAATTTTAATAAAAACCATTCATTTCATTACTTCAAAATAAAAATAACATTACATTTCATTACCCAAATAAAAATCCTACAAACTATATAAAAAAAAAAAAAAAAAAAAAAAAAAAAACATACATTGGTTGGATTTTCTTCAAATCCTGTTGTAATATATATATATATATATATATATATATATATATATATATATATATATATATATATATATATATATATATATATATATAGAGAGAGAGAGAGAGAGAGAGTCAAGATCAAATAAGAAGGAAATTTTTTTAAAGAAGGTAAGAAGTTTTTTTTCCTACATATTTTTTCGCGAACAAACAAAATGAATCATTAGATGATTCATTTGTAAGATGATTCACAAGAAAAAATTTTAAAAAAAACATCTCGATGATTCATTTATACAATGATTTTGTTGTTATTCACTAAAATTGTCATAAAACTGAATTTTTTTCTTAATTTACTTAAAAGTGAATCATAAATATGTTTTTTTGGGAATTTTTTCTTGTGAATCATCTTATAAATAAATCATCTAGTGATTCATTTATTTTGTTCGTCAAAAAAATATGTATAAAAAAAACTTCTTACCTTCCTAACAAAAAAATTTTCTTACCGGATCTATATATATATATATATATATATATATATATATATATATATATATTTATTGTAACGTTTTACTAGTATTGCATGAAGTTTCTCCAATTTTTGTTGTAAGAAATTTTTTTTTAAACTCCTAACCATTCAAATACGGGCGGCCTTCATCGAGTTTAAAATATTTCATATTAAAGTATAATATGTTTAAAAACAACCAACTAAATGAGAAAGTTTTATGAAACATTTTAGATAGATAAGAATCAATAAGTTAAATTTATGAAAAAAAAAACTATTAAAAAAGATTAACCATTGAAAAGATCATTTAATTACAAGTCAAAGTTATTAGAATAATAAAGTGGCAAAAATATTAAGTGGTAGTATAGGTTTATCATTTTAGATGCTCTAATTGTTCTTTGAAGATTTTTAACAAGAAACATTTAAAATTTGTTTTTCTTTTTGAATTTTTATAAATGAGATTTAAAACTTTTAAAAACTTAATTTCCACTAAAGTGGTATTTGAATATTTTAAACCAAAAAAGTTCAAAAATGTTTTTTTGTTTTTCGCAAATAAAATCTATATTTTCGATAACATCATCATTTTTTTTTTCTTTTCTTTCGTTAAATTGAACTTGAGAACGGGGTGTAAAAGTTTATAGATCAGATTTAAGACTTTCAAAAACTTAATTTCTACTAAAGTGGTATTTGAATATTTTAAACTAAAAAAGTTCAAAAATGTTTTTTTTTGTTTTTTGCAGATAAAATCTATATTTTCGACAACATTATCATTTTTTTTCTTTTCATTTCTTTTCTTTTCTCTCATTAAATTGAACTTGAGAATGGGGTGTAAGAGTTTAAAACCTCTCTCCCACCTCCTTCCCAGATATAACAAAAACACATATTTCTTTTTCCTCCCACGACACTAAAATTAGAAGTAAAATAGATTATCTTCAATCGGATTCTTTTGTTTGATATGTCCATCTAGCCTAAAACGAACCACATTAAACTAACAGATACATTGATACACGAAACATCATCAAGCCAAAGCTACAATACACTAAGTCATCACAACTTCAGATCGATTTCAAGTCAATATTGGTTCATGATACTAGGTACACCAAATGTTCAAGTCAAAATTCAACTAGAGGACAAAACCAATAAGCCTTTATCCCATTCAATTATGACTAATCACGTTATATCCCTCAAATATCGATAAATTATTCAATCTTAAAATACTTAAATACAAAAATCAATAAGTAAAAGTCAATAATTAATTCTAGTAACCAGTCTAGCAGAAGAATGGAACGACGAACTAGGGTATAAAATATAATTTTGAAAACAATAAATAAATAAAACAAAGGGTAAAAGTGTCTTTTCAGTTTTCACATACACTAAATAAACAAAAACATACAGTCAGTCATAAGGATCGAATCCGCGTTCAAAAATTTTCAAAAGGACTTATTGTGGCATATTTTGCCAACCACAAGGAACATTTATGTAATTATGTGTTTTTATAATTTGACTAAATTGTGTTTAAATTCAGACTTGGTTGAAAAGACCAAGGCAAAATGATCATTTTCATAATGAAGTATAAGACTTGGTCAACATATGTCTCATGTGGAGTATCGTACTATCCACAAATATCGATTCATGATTCCAATATTCGGAGCTGACGAAATATATCCGGTGTGTAGCAAGGCATGTTTTGACTCTTTTGGAGAGCATGCAGCTCACTGTAAAGAACTCACGGGTTTAAATACGACACGATATGGTTATGAATGTTTTATTTGACATATTTAAACATGTCGGGGTTTCCACCAAAGAAGAGGCATCTGTGAATTTCTTGACTGACCCGGTAAAAGGAAGGTCAACCCTTAGACCGGTTGACATTTGGATTTTTGGATGAGTTTGAAGGAAACACGCATATGTAGACCTTACAGGGGAACCCCTCTCGTGGGCTTCGGGATTGATGATTTCACGGCAGGACAAGTTGCTTTAAAAGCTATCACATGCAAAGTCACCAAACATGAAAAATCGTGTATGAAAAATCAACACATGTTCATACCATTTGCATTTGTCATTTGATATGTTTGGTTTCCTCACGTCGTATCGGATGTGATTAAGTTTCTTAATAAAATACAACGGATCATACATATCAATGTTATATCCCCTAGATCTATGGATGCAGTCTTCAAAAGAATTAGTTTTACCATATAAAAAGGCTTAACGGCGTAGCTTGTTGCCCGTTTGTCATCTCACTCATTATACGATGATAATTAAATTAATGAAAAAAATATATATTTAAACAAAAACCATACTCCTAAACCGGTTATCCAAAAACCTGTTAGAAATTTACCATAATGACAAAAAAAAAAAAAAAAAAAAAAAAAAAAAAAAAAGATCATGCTCTACAACAAAGTGAGAATTCCAGCATCACCAACAAAAAACTCATCTGAAAGATTTTGGGCTGGCAATAACCACTCTGCCAAATAGCAAACACGATCATGAATCTTTCTTTTATCATCCGAAGGTCTCACAAGAATTCTATGTGTAACAAACGATTGCCAAATCAATGGCATATACTCACGATATTCATTCTTTGACCAACCTTTGACTTGACTTGTAACTGTCTTTGTAGCTAAAACAAGAACAGGATGCATCATCAAGAGCTTCCGTAGTTCCTGAACAACAGTTTCAAACACAGTTTGAAAACAAAAGTTTTTCCTGTTGGGATTCCCCTGTGGCAAAGATGAAAACCCACGATCGATCCAGTAAAATGCTCCAATTCCATCGATCATTAGTACATCAACACCATTCCGATCTTCCTTTCTTTCTTTATCAAGTTTGGAATGCAATCCCTTTAGAGCGGAAAGGAATTGAAAACTATCGTAACATCTGCTGTATGAGATTCGTTTCATGCATTCTTTAAATAGTAACTCCATGTCATCATCATGCTGAAATTGATGATTTGAATTGCGATTGGTTTCGGATATTCTTAGCTTTAGGGATTGAGAAAGGCGGAATATGTCAAGCCGACAATCTAAGTCCAGGAACAATACGGAATATTCTAAGCCTCCGTATTGGATTCCATTCCAGTTCTTGGGAAGAATACATGTAACAGTAGCTTGTAGCAGGATTTCGGTTTTGGCTGAAGGAGATGGGCCTATGATCTCAATGATGTTGTTGACGCTAAGGGGTACCCTATGAAGGGGTTGAGGGAGAAGTAACAATGGTCTTTCTTTAAGAACCCTAGCCAGTAATTGTTTTGCAGTTTCATCTGTATTGATCCAAGCTTTAGCCATATTTACTGTTGATCAATCAGTTATCTGAAAATTTACATAATTAAACACAGTCATCATATAAACGATAAGGATTGCAACTCAATTTACAGATCGCTCAACTTCAAAATCGAGACCTCAACAAAAAATCGCACAAGCTTCAAATAAGTAATTACAAACCCTATACCACAATAGTTGTATTTTTAAGCAATGAAAACGAACTTGAGAAAGAAAAGGGGAATGGTAGGTGCGATTTTTTAAACCAATTGGGACTCTAATTGTTGAGCAAAGGCGTAATCAATTCAGTCGAAATCTCTCTCAATTCTGATCAATGATTCTCAAACTTCATACATTTAATATCGTATACAACATATAGCATCCCTATTAATTCCTCAATTCTATAATTCGGAGCAAGATAAAATAAACAATATATAAGAAGAAATTGCAAAAGATTAAGACGATAGGGAGATATCGACGAACCTGTCGGAGCAACTTGATTAGTCCTCATTCTTATATTATTCCTGTTAGACAATCATGAAATTTCTTAATCAACTATTAAAACCCTAAAATGGCAACAAAGGGCAAAAGGTAGAAGATGATACAGATTATGAGATCATAGAGTGAAGAGCGGGAACCGGGAAGCTTGAAGAAGGATTGTATCTTTCGGATCAGATATTATCAGCCTATGCTTAAATGGGCCTTTGACAAGCCCACTTACGAAAACATATTTAATAATTTCTATTGTTTTCGAGTTTCTATATTAGATTTTCGTCAATTTTAATAAAAAAATTATGGGATAATTTCGTATAGAAGAAAGTTATCAAATTAAACCATAGCGTGGCGACAGAGAGACCACAAAATATTGTGGAACTTGAAGAAGGGTTGATCCGTATGAAAAACCAAGATTCTAGCAGATAAATTTGAGGAAAATACTCAAAAAAGCGACATAAATGTCATTATTTACTAACAACTCATCAATAAAAAATTTATTTGTGCATAAATATCCCAAAAAATTAGTTAGTTTTAAAAAGTATAAACTTAATAAAAACTCTCAAAAGTATTTGAAATAACTTTTTTTTAGATTAAAAACGGTTTGTTTAAAATAAAATTAAAAATTGAAAACTCTAAAAAACTTTGAAAAGCTCCGAACACATCCACCATATCCTACGAAAATTCTTTCATTATTGGAAATCAGGAAAGATATGCTACGAAAATTCTTGGTTTTATCGTAGATGGAGCCCAGAATATTTTAAAACTAATCATTGTAAATCAAGAAAATGTGCTACGTAAATTCTTTGATGTTATCGGACATTGAGTCCAAAAACTTTTAAAAGTAATCATGAAAAATATGGATGATAAAGATTCCGTCTGTATTATTAAAATAATAACAAAAATACTTTATATATAATTTAATACAATAATTTAATTTAATTTAATTTAGTATTTAAAATATTTCTACTGACAATAATATAGCGAATTAATTTAATTTAATTTAGTATTTAAAATATTTCTACTGACAATAATATAGCCAACTACTTAACATTATAAATATAAGTAATTTTAAACCAAAACGTTACTACATGTAAGAGATCCACTTATTAATGCAACCTAAAATATTTATTTATTTAATTATTAATTGAGGCTTAAAAAGTCCACACATTCCTCTTGAAAATTATGACATAGATTTTGAAAACATAGACGTTTGTGACATTGTGTACCTACAAACAACGAAAGACGAAAGGAAACCAAATCAAGTCACGAAATTTTACTATTTTAGTTTTTATCCGTATCGTCGTTAAACGGTGGCCGGCAGCCGCCTTGATCCGCCGCTGCCTATCTGCCTCCGCTACAGCTTAAAAACAGAAAATAACGGCCACTCTCACTCACAGATACCATGATGAGTTTTTTATCTTATCCATTTCTTTGGTCACTCTTTATGATCATTCTCTTCTTCATCAAATGGCAATTCTTCCCATCTAAATCCTCGACAAACCCCCCACCATCACCACCCCGATTACCAATCATCGGAAACTTCCACCAACTCGGCCCCCTCCACCACCAATTCCTGCGGTCATTATCTCTCCGTTATGGTCCACTCATGCTCATCCATCTCGGCAACGTCCCGACGGTGGTCGCCTCATCAGCGGAAGCCGCCCGTGAGATCATGAAAACTTATGACATCATCTTCGCAAGCCGACCCGAATCCAAATTGATAAAGAAGCTTCTCTACGATGGTAAAACCGTGTCCGGATCCCCCTACGGTGACCATTGGAGACAGTTAAAAAGCATCATGGTGCTTCAGCTTCTGAGTACCAAGAGGGTTCGGTTTTTCCGATCAGTACGAGAAGAAGAAACTGCCATCATGTTGAAGATTATACGTGATTCAAACAACGAGCCGGTGAATTTAAGCGATTTGTTCGTGACATACACCAACAACGTGACGTGTCAGGTGGTGTTAGGGCGGAAGTACGGCGAAGGGGTGAACGGGAAAAAATTCAAGCAACTTTTGAGGGATTTCCTCATAACATTGGGTTCGTTTGCAGTTGCTGACTTCATCCCTAGCCTCGCATGGGTGGATCGTATCAATGGTTTTGATAGTAAGGTGGAAAGAATCACGAGAGAGATTGATGAATTCGTGGAGGGAGTACTTGATGAGCATAAGAAGAAACAGAAAGATGTTATCGAGCATGAAAATTTTGTCGATATTTTACTGGAGATACAAAAAGAAGATGAAGACGGTGGTATTCTCAACAAGACTAATATCAAAGCACTTCTGTTGGACGCTTATACCGCCGGAACGGACACCACTGCCACCGTGCTAGAGTGGGTGATGGCGGAGCTACTCAAACACCCGAGGATCATGAAGAAAGTAAAAGATGAAGTGAGGACGATTTTGGCCGGAAAAAATGGCATCGCGGAGGAGGATCTTGAGAAGATGAGTTACCTAAAAGCTGTAATCAAGGAGACACTCCGGGTCCATCCTCCGCTGCCTATGTTAGTTCCTAATGTTGCTTCGAAAGATGTTAGAGTTATGGGGTACGACATCAGTAAGGGAACTTTGGTTATGACGAACGTTTGGGCAATCGGAAGGGACCCGAAACATTGGGATGAACCGGAGGAGTACCGGCCGGAGAGGTTCTTGGGTTCTAATATCGATTTCAAAGGGCATGATTTTGAGTTGATTCCGTTCGGAGCTGGGAGGAGGATTTGCCCAGGAATTGCATTTGCGATGGCTACGAATGAGAATTTGTTAGCGACTCTTCTGTATAAGTTCGATTGGAAATTGGGTAATGGAGAAAAGGAAGAGGAGTTGGATATGTCGGAATCTCCGGGAGTTGCAGTCCGCAAAAGGATTCCTCTTCTCGCCGTCGCAACTCCGGTTTGATGGTCCCTCCATGTTTGTTTGACGTAGGTGTAAGGAGGTCCCGTTTGTGGGCTTATTTCCTTATGTTTCTTCCTCTCGTGTGTATTTACTATTTAATGATCAGTTTAGATAAATTAATAAAAAAATAAATAAAAAGCATGGATAATTGATATACGTTAGAAAACCTAGTTTATTTATTCAAAATAATTATTGTGTTATTTATGAATAAACGTGGCCAATCAAATTTATTTATTTTAAGAAAATGAATAATACATATTATTAATTTAAAGATAATTAAAAAATACCATATATGTTCATTTTAAGGGTATTTTAGTCAATTAATATAAATTTAAAAAAAGAAAATTACAAATTTTAAGGATAATAGATTCTATTAATTTTAAAATTTTGATTGTAGTGATGATAATTCTCGGATATTCTAACAGAATATATTTATCAAAAATAAAATTATTTTTGAACCATAAAATAATAAAAATATATTCTTGAACCATCAATTGAAGAATAAAAACAAGCATTACATTAATTCTTATAGAATACAGGTAACAATTGCTAAGAATTACATTTATTGTTAAAAAATAAAACTAAAAGAACTTTCAATTCAGGGAAAAAATCAAAATCTAATCAAGACACTAATACATTCTAAAAGAATAATGTTGCTAAGAATCACTTTCAATTTCATGGTCCATTCTTCAAGCATCAGCTGCTTCTATGGAAACAAATCCACCGCACAAAATCAATGAGAAAATATTCATATTCCATTCCAACAGAATTGGAATTCGTGATTCCATTCTGATAGAATTGGAATTCAAGATTCAGTTACAGTATGCATTCGGTTGGAAAAATATCCAAAGTAAAAAACAATTTAATGAGAATAACTTATTCCAATATAAAAACTCATTCATTTTCATCAGCAACATCTAACTCAACTCATGTGTTAACAAAACAAATTTAATGAGAATGATAATGTTAGACATTTTAGTAGCCCAACCAAAAACTCAAGTCTTGTGTTAACAAAACAAATTATGTTTACCTGTGGGCGAATTTTCTTGATAGGATGTAGATATAAAAAACAAAAAGATTAGAACTTTATCAATCAAGATTCTGAACAGTCAATCTACATTGACAAATAAAAGATTTCAAACAATAAGCTAAAAAAATACAACTTTATCGATCTAAGATTTTGAACTCCAAAAAGTACAAACAGAAAACCACAAACCAACAAAAGTAAATCCCAATGGAAATAGAGAAATCAGCATTCATGAACTACAAGAATTCAAGATTTGAGCTTTTACCCTGAAGTGATTCCACTTCAAATTGACTAGATTTTACACAGTTCCAATTCCAATTTTTGGTAAACCCATTATAGATTAGTGTCCAGTCAAATTAACTCGGTAGCAAAAACCGACAAATATGAAGAAGCCAAAAGTAAAGAGTAGAAAAAAGTCAAACATATCAAAACTTTCGAATTTAGTTTACTGGGTTTAACCAGACCCTGAAGCAGTCCCCCTACAAACTGAGCAATTTGTGTTAAACACATTTAAGATCAGCATTCCAATTTGTGAATTACAGAGCAAATTTCCAAGAATATAAAAGTCAAACACTCTAGTGTAGTGTTTTCTTCTTGTTCTGTCGATCAAAGCACAAAACATACACCACCCCCAAATCACTACTTCTAAAAACATAAGTTGACGCAGCCAGAGGCTGCTAGAACAAAAAAAACTAATTTCTTCCTTCTTCATTTCCCGTGAATCAACAAACCCAAATTCCTTTCATTTTCATTGGGTTCTCAGCAAACCCAAACACCCCCAACGATTACAAACAAAAATCCCAAAATAAATTTTTACCTGTGGTTAATTTGGAACTGCCAAAACAAAGAAACATCGTGATCTACGAGCAAGCACCACTGAGTTCCTCACCTGCGACGGATGGTTGCCATCGGACCCCCCTTTCCCCTCGTTTTCTTCCTTCTCTGATGTTCTCATCGAACACAAAGTCGCAGAGGTTTTGTCTTGCCACCGCCGCTCCTTGCGAAGTCGGACATCACACTCGCAGCCGGAAGAGACGAGCAAAACTTCGTTGTTTCTTCACGTCTCCCTAGTCTCTTCGGTTTCGTCGACCCGGGAACTACTCTCTTCGGCCTTCTTTGTGATCTGAAAGCGTCAATACCCGATGCTAGGGCTTTATCGGGTGGGAGATTCAGGAACGCTTATTTATTTAGGTCAATACCAATATCATGATTATAGGGATTATTTTTGGAAGTTATTAAACAAATTACTAAATTACCCTTATTTATTTATTTTATTATTTAATTTTGTATTTAATTTTGATTGACCCACATTGATGCATATAATAATACAATAATTAGTTTAAACACTTGAACCTAGCTCTATGTTAGAATATTCTAATAATAAAGATATAATGTTATCATTTACTATTTGCCTATTTGGTGGTAGTTATCTTTGTAAGATGTATAAGGCAAGTATTATTTAAATGTTATAGCTATAAGCCTATAATATTAAAGTTTAATGAAAACTCGAATATTCTAAGAATAAATATGGTTAGTTATCAACATAAAAAAAAAAAAAAAAAAAAAAAAAAAAAAAAAAAAAAAAAACATACAAACTTTTTTTATACAACCTTGATCTTAATACTTTAAAATTGGTTGAAAAATTAATAAAGATATTTGTTGAGAAATATCATCATATTAATCATAGTTGGGCGTCAAAATTTTGCATCAATAAGACAACACAGTTAATGTATGAATTTATTTTTTATCTTGATGAGTCAATAACATTTTCGATCTATGATTTATATATTTATGCTAACAAATGGTATCAAAGCTACAATATATATTAAAGCATTAGATTTGCATTTTTTTAACACATCGATGTTTTAAAGAGCTAAACATAATATCTTAATACTGGGCATGGTGTTGAAAATGATATGCAGTGAGAAACAAACATTGAAAAGTCTTTGAAAACTCGAAGTGTTTGTGATATCGAAGTATGTGTAATGTAATCTCCGATCATCAAAGATGTTTGGCTTAGGAGAACCTACTCTTGAGGATGAAAAATGATATACAAATCTATAAGTTGGTCGGTCTTCAAATACCAATCAAGTTCATAGTCAAACCAAAATTGTTGAATTAATGATCCTGAAATCATATCAAACTTTGTCTTTAAAATTGTTCTAGAATCATACTACGCCAACTTGGAAAAAGTAAGCTCATGAGATATAAAGTATCATAGAGTAAAGTTTGAATACTAAATAATCTAAATTCAAGATAAATTTAGTAAGGGAGATTTTCGATAAATTCTAGTATTTTGGATTAGTTTTCGGTTTAATCTTAATTTTTATTTTTTGAATAGAAAAATCTCGATTATTTTATATTTTGCTGACGTTAACGAAAATCTTCCTTATTTTTTTTCAACAAAAAAACATTCCTTATTTTTTTTTCAACAAAAAATGAAATATTATCGTATAAAGTTAGATAATAGAGATTTTTCTATTTAAAAAATAAATGTTATAATTAAATCATAAACTGACTCACAATATTAAATTTTTATTGAAAATTTATCGTTTAGTAAAGCCCGAAATAAATAAATCGGACTAGAAACTGTTAGATAATAGGAGGTTCACATGGTCTCCTTGATATGTAAAGCTTCTCGAGAAAACAAGAGTTAAAATAAAAGTAAATTACTTTGTATTCAAGTATAGATTGGTTAATTTTGTTGCAAGATTGTCCACAAAAATACACAAATCTGCTAACTTGTCCATAATGTTGATCTAAGACTTCTAAAGTTGTCTTCCGTTGAGAGGAGTCTACTAGTTTGAGCCTTTGAGGCACTTGGTTCGTCAAGCTACTTGTGTTAGAATTGTGGTGCAAAGACCTTTGGTATGAAGGGATGATCCAAGACCTATGGTTCGAAGACCTTGATTAACCAGTGAAAAAGTGTAAAAAAGTTGTTGGTATATATTTTTATTAAACTAGTTGTTAGTGTAGCAATAAGCTAATTTTCCCCACAATAAGCTAATTTAAGTGTTTGGATAGGATGTTTAAAAAATTAGCTTATTGTGGTGGGAATAAGCTAAATAAGCTGATTTTAATAAGCAAGGGGGTAATACTTATTGCTTATTGCTTATTGCTTATTAGTCATTTTACTCATATAAGTTGTTTTGTTTGTCAAACACTTCAAATGCTTATTGCTTATTGTTTATTCTCACCGTAATAAACTAATCCAAACACATTTTAAAAAAATGTTTATTCCCACCACAATAAGCAATAAGCAATAAGCAATAAGCTAATAAGCTAATAAGCTAAAAACTTATTTATCCAAACACCTTCTAAAAGAATTATATAATCTATTGATTTGGATAGAACTTACAAGAAACGAATTAAAACAAATATTCCTTTTCTTTCACTATTGGAGACGGTTTTGTCTATTATAAAGTCCAAAAAGAAACATATAAAATACATAATAATTTTGAAAAATAAGAAAAAAGAATACTAATCAAAGTTCTTAGTTACGTACAAATGAGTCCGAAAAAAAAAATGCTAACGATGGATACTCACTATGTATTAGAAGACAGAGAAGTTAGTAAATAAAACTATAAAAGACATAGAAGTTAAAGTTATATTACAATTAAATATTAATTATGTTTTTAATATGGAAAAGACCAAACTTAAAAGCTAGAGTGATTGTTATAATAATATAACAAATAATAAACCAAAAGTTAGTACAATATAAACGTTCCGTAAGGTAGAATGAAAGCAAGAACAAAGACATTTATAGCGATAAATAAAATTGATCTCACGATATTAGGGCTTATAAAATGGATAACCACTTAAAACTGTCATATATTTTTCGATTTGTATACATTTGGTCATTAAGTCTTTTTTCTTTCATTTTATCTCTTTCAGCTTATTAAACTGTACACATTCAGTCCTTATGACCGGCTACTTTAGGTTAGCCAGTAAAAATGACTTAATAGGATAATTTATTTATCACTTTATACACATTTAATCCTTAATATTTTTATACACATTTAATCATTAATATTTTTTTGTTGAAAAATAAGTCATTTTTGTTTTTGTATTCATTCATTACTTATGAATGATTCTTTTAGGTTTTTCTCAAGACATCTTACGTGAGACAATCATTAATGAGGTGTTTGGGGTTTTTGATGTTTATGTGCATCACGATCTCGACTATTTGGTTGTTTAGGTCATATTTTCTAAACGTTAGTGACGTAACCAGGTGTTTGTTTTAGGATATACCAAATAATTTATAAAATATGAACAAATAGCAAAATACTTCAAATAGTAACAAAATGTAACGATATATAATTCTGCAGTAATTTGTTTGTTTAAGTTGGAATTAATTATTTAATTAAGATAGTAATAAAATATTAATATATGAACATGATGAACAAGGAATTCATTTTGAAGATTGAAACACAATTTGATTTATTCAAAAAATTATTGTCTGTTTCCTTCGTTATGAATTGAAAGCATAAATAGTGGAATTTGAGGATCCACCAGTGGGCTGGTTGCCTCTGACAATCTGTCATAGTGTCAGCAGTTCTAGCGATAGTTATTTGGCTAATATCGCACTCACCTAAACTTCTAATAGATCAAAACTCATGTTTGTTTTAAATTATGTATCTTTTGACTCCATTTATTATTCTTCGTATACGTTTCAACCAAAACTTCTAAGTATTCTGAATTATCCCATCTTATTAAAACAATCTAGAATATAAATTATTTTATAGGGGTTTAAAAAATGACCATGTTGACTTTCGAATATATATATATATATATATATATATATATATATATATATATATATATATATATATATATATATATATATATATATATATATTAACAAATTTAGCCGTTTGTCTCACCACAAATAAAGAACGACAAAATTACAAAAATCGAAGGAACCATTATATATCTCTTGGTTTATATCGTTAAAATTTTGACAAATACATGTTAAAAAAAATATGTTATTAAAATTGATTATGCCATAATAAATCTTACATTAAAATGATGTATAAATTTTTAATTATTTTGAATGATATTATAAGATAAAGATATATCACAAATATATCATCCAATGGTTTCTACCCACATTTTCTGTACGAAATAAAATTAAATATGGTTTTCAGTCTATTTATTATTTTTAATGAAATTAGAAATTATATATTTGATATTTGTTAATTTCAATTGTAGTGATTATGTAAAATATCAATAATTGTTTATAAGATAATTTAATATAATTTATAATTTATCTTACTTTTAACTATTACTAGATTATGATCCCGCGTAAAATGCGGGGAACATATAAAAATATACATGTAAATGTATAAAAAAGTTGGCACTATAAAAAAATAAAGTAACATAAACAGACTTAGCATTACTGCTAATATTTAAATGTTTGAAAAAAAAACAAAGAAACATTTGAATATCTATAATAGTTGAAGGACCTCTTTGTAAACATAACTCTTTGTTTTATTAGTTGGACAATCTTCCTCGTAATATATGAATACCTTCAATCCCTTTTCACTTGTGACGCGAGAAACAAAAAATATATAACTGAAAATGAGTGAAGACAAGCTTATGCAAGTATAATCCAACATTTGATAATTATTGTCATTGACTTTTGTTAGTAGCCATAACAAAATAAACTACTATAGGGAATTGCCTCCGCTGAAAACACAATGAGATTCTTTCATTAGACGGAGTTAAATTCATGCAAGGTATATAAGTAGTCTCCATAAAGAATCTATCATATATGATTTAGGCTTCAATGACGTTTCTTCCAAGCCTAACAATCTATAATCTAGTACAATTGCATAGTCCTTTGGTTTGGTCGATATTACAAAGTTATATGACTGGAACACCTATTTTTAGTGTATTTTTATGGTTGGAAATTCTAGATGCCTTAAAATCATTCAACACAACTGAAGAGTAAATTGATTACTCAAAAAGACCTGGTAACTCTGTATCACGTAAAGAATTTGAACTCATATGTTTTCCCTTCATTTTTCATCAATCCTAAAATGTAGTCACTGGTAGCATCAAATTCTTCATTTGTAGGGACCAAAATAGCTTTATCTTGAAAATATGATTGATCATCAAGATGATTTTCAAAGAATAGATAAATGATGGATACAATTTGAACTCATAAGTTTTATATATATATATATATATATATATATATATATATATATATATATATATATATATATATATATATACAAAATAAATTAATATACAAAACAAATTTTCCCTAGAAATTGTCATATTAATGACCTACTAATTAACAATTAAATTTATATATTACATAAATGGTTCACATGTGAACAAAAGTACACAAATAGTCCATATTTGAAATGTTTTTCTTACATAAATGGTCTATTACGTGAAAGAAAATGAAAATGTACTTTCCATTAATAAAATGTTTCAGAAAAATCCTATTAATTAGCTCTAATGTAGAAAAAAAATTGTTCTAGATTAGCCAAAAAAAATATGGAAAAGTCATTTTTTGAAACTACGATGCTATTATTGAACTTTTTTGCAAAGTTTAATGCTATTAATGATTTTTTTTTCAGAAAACAATCGTTTAAATGAGCTTCAATATACAAAAAATATAACTTTCCATATCAACTAAAAATAATCCAAAAAAGTCATTTTTTAAGAGTATGATGCTATATATGAACTTTTTTTTTCAAAGTTTAATATTAAAAGCAATTTTTTTTTCCAAAAAAGGTCATAATATAAGGTTAAAAGAACATATTGTAAAATATTTATCGATCTACATGAGAACGAATTAAACGTTTCCATTAATACCCAATAAAATATATAAATCATGTCTCTTTCTGTAATGAATTCCAACGCCCCACAATGTGGAATCCCCTCAGTCGCAACATTCCATAACTCAAACCACATCCGATAATCAATATAAAGAGAAGCTGCAATAAAAAACAATAATTGTCACCATCTTATATAAATATTAGAGATTATTGGGGTATTAGATAGTGCAATAACTTGCAATTAAATATAATTTTCAAATAAAACTTAGTATGAGAAACTAACCAATGTGATCAAGGGTCAAAGAAGACATTATAACTAAAACATAAACAAAGAACTATTAGGGATGAAACATGAAACTTTAAGGAGAAACATACAAATTTAAACCGTAAAGGGTAACAAAAATCAACAAGTATATTTTTTAAGTAATTTAAACTAATATATTTTAAAAGTAATTTAAATCGGGCCGCAAGTTTATTCCAATATTGTTCCCTTAAGCATTTCATCTAACAGGTAGTAGATAGGTAGACCAAACAAAATTTCCAAGTATCCAAATCAAGGTCTCAAATCCTAACACATCAAAAGAAAAAAAACAAATTTGTGATTTTAACAACTAAGAGCAAAGGATATGACATACATTGTGTATGAGTCTATCATTTATAATTTGATTGCTCAACTTATTGAACAATTCGTTAAAAATATGAAAAAAAATGGGGAATCTCATAAAAATATCCGATTCAAATTTCTAAATAACACACCTATGACAATTAATTTTCAAACCACAAAATTTGACACCCTCATAACATAAAAATCAAAATATATTTTACTTACGTTCACAAGAACCCAGATGAATTCGACCATTTCTGTTGTTTGTCAACTCCAATTTCGACCTACAAGAAATCTAAAAAAAAAAATCAAGCAACTTGAGTAACAATCATTTTAATGTTGTCACAACTTTAGCATAAATATCGATAAATAGTACAAATATTAGTTATCAAGAATAAGCAGTAAAAAGTTGTCAAGTGGAATTTGAGTTACTTGTTTTCTTACCTTTATCTGATGTATTTATCATTCCAGTCGTTCGACTACAAATCTAAATCGTTAAGTAAAAATCAAAACAACATGTTTTCCTCCATTTTCTTTTCCACTACAAAACTTAAGTTAGATATATTATGTAAAGAATTGAGGGAGGCGGGGTATTTTTGTATTTTATTTTTTGTGAGATTTAATTGTCATTAATAGAATTTCTAATTTATTTCATTTTATTTTTGGTGATATTTAATTGTCATTAATAGAATTCTTAATTTAATTCATTTTATTTTTGGTGATATTTAAGTGTCATTAATGAAATTCTAATTTAAAACGTAATATACGTTTTATAAAATCTATTGACAAAAATAAATGGGTTGACAAAGATGATGTCATCAAATAATCCAAAGGTGAAAAATATATGATTGAAATGCAATCAATGGTTCTGATTTCTTTAGTTTAGAATTAAAGATTCTTTTTTAATAATATTTAGAGATATTGTTAATCAATTTAAAACCATGTACATGAAAATTGTCCAATTATTTTTATATTTAGTTTTTGACATATTAGTTAATATTATATATCGATTTAGATTTTATATGTAAAACATTTAATATTTTTAACTATTTTGAAAATAACATATGAACACATATATTCACATCAACTCCATATTGACAAAATAACAAAAATGGTCTCTGTGGTTGACAAAATTATATAGTTATGGTCCAAAAAGTTTTGATGATGCACCAATGGTCTAAAATTAGATCTGTAACGTCCCAAATTTTAAGACTAAAAATTTCTTTTAATAAAGTATCACTTAAAGTAAAATCATCATTTCAAAACATAAACAGAGTATTAGTTCTCAAAACACATGTTCATTATCAGAGTAAAACATTCTCAGTCTGACTAATCTATGGTGTGTGCCATGCGATCATCCCGAGCTCCATCATCCGCTACCGGAAGTACCTGAAACCAAAACTGAAAGCCGTAAGCACGAAGCTTAGTGAGTTCCCCAGATACCACATACCATACAAACCATTCATAGCCAAGAATCATACATAACTGACTTATCCATAACCAAGTAAGGTGCTATGTGCCAAACATAGTCTTGCCATTATGCCACGGGCCGCACGTGGTCTTCCTGATCAAGCCTGGGCCGCTCCCTGGGTCTTACAGACAAGTGCCAAGGGCCACCCCCTGGTCTTATAGACGTGTGCCAAGGGCCACCCCCTGGTCTTACAGACAAATGCCAAGGGCCACCCCCCGGTCTTACAGACAAGTGCCAAGGGCCACCCCCTGGTCTTCTATGCAAGTATCACAAAGACAACCGTACATACTACTCTACTTAGCTAAACAGCATACAGGGTGCCAGAAGCCACCTCCTGGTCTTTCATATCTATAGCATACAATGCGCCAGGAGCCACCTCCCGGTCTTTCATACATATTGCCTAGGGCTAACCCCCGGGTCTTCCTACCATACCACGTAACATACTGCGTGCCAGGAGCCGCTCCCTGGTCTTTCATGCATATTCTAAATGGGCCGGCATTGGTGCCCTAGACCCATACAAACAGTGAGGAGACTCACCTGATACTGCTGAACTGCTGCTGCTAGACCCTTTGACCGCTACTCGTTCACTGACTGAACTCCTGCTCTACTTGCTTCCCGAGCTAACAAAAACAAAGCAACACTGAGTCTAACTGACCCTCGAAAGACAACCAAGTCAAATCAAGTCAAAGTCAAAGTCCTGGTCAAAGTCAACCTTCCAGGTCAACCCTACTCGTCGAGTCACCCTACTGACTCGCCGAGTTCATAAGTCCAGAGTCCTTCCACTCGCGACTCTACTCGCCGACTCAGCCCCTGACTCGCCGAGTCTACCGATTCCCGATTCCTGTCCTGTCCAACTCACTGAGTCATGGCTCGACTCGCTGACTCAAGTCTTAACTCGAAGGGTTTGGGACTCCGCGACCTGACTCGCCGAGTCTAAGAACAGACTCGTCGAGCACAAGGAAATCTTCATCCAACTCGCCGAGTTGTTCATCCAACTCGTCGAGTTCATGCCCATCTTCATCCGACTCGACGAGCTGTTCATCCCACTCGTCGAGTTCCTCCTTATCTTCATGGTACTCGCCGTGTCCACTCAAAGGACTCGCCGAGTCTATTCAGATCTCCCAACATGCAGAGGGCTTTTGAGTCATGCAGGGACTCCAATCCATAGATCCATACTTCCAAAGCTCAATCCCTACGTAAAGTTGCAAACTTTACGTATAACTAAAGAGATCTAGGCTCAAAACACATTAGGGCTTGGTTTAAGGACACAAGGGCTTCACCAACTACTCATCTCCTGATGCTTTATGACATAATGGACTCACCCAACCATAGATCTGAAGTGGCAACAACATATCTAAGCCCCTAACCCGATTTGGGTCTCAAACAACCATAAAACCCCCCAAATCTCATGGCAAAATAGATATAGATGCAAAGAAGGGAAAATGGCAGCTTAATACCTCCAAGATGAACACAACTGAAGTAGATCTCGAGCACACACCTCTCCCTTGAAGCAACCTTCTTGATCTTCAAGTTTCCTCTCCAAAGTCTCCTTCCTCCAAAGCTATTTCTCTCAATAATGGAAGCTCACACGAATTATAGGGTTTACAGGTCCTCTGGAGTGATATGGGGGCTGAGGGAGGGACATAACACCCTTTATATATGATACAACTCCCAGAATTAGGGTTTTCCTCGCACAGACCAGACTCGCCGAGTCACCTTGGCCGACTCGCCGAGTCGGTCACTTACTCCTCGACCCGGATCCCGCTCCGACTCGCCGAGTCCCTCCTTGGACTCGCTGAGTCGACCCTTAAACTTAGGGTTTTCTTCCCTTTCTTGGTCTTCATAACTTTGGGTGTTACAAGATCTTTTTATTGATTTTGGTATGTATCAACTTAAAAAGACTATTATATATTTTATATTTGTTTTTTTTTGTTTTTTTTTTAATTTTTATGTAAATATTTGTAATTAATTAAAAAAAGGTCCTCTCTCTCTCTCTCTCTCGTTAGTTAATCAGTTTGAGATCATCTTTTGAACACAAACACATTATCAAGAACATACATATCTTCATGAACACATAAACACATCCGATTTTGTGGGATTTTCTAAAAACACATACATACATTAGAATTTTTGGGTTTCTTCTTCAAAACATACAAACACAAAATTATGAACATACATACTTAAGAATAACACACATCAGATGAGGAGTTATATATATATATATATATATATATATATATATATATATATATATATATATATATATATATATATATGTACTAGGAGTTTTCCGAATGCCACCATTGTCCGCCATGACCACCTGCAACCACCTCCATCTCCACGTAGAAATCACCGGATGCATCCTGGTGATAGGGTTTTAAATTAGAGGAGTTTCCAGTTATGCATGCGGGTTAAGGTTATTCAGATGGTGGCTGTGGCAACGTTAATATCTAAAAAACGAAGATATCAACTCCATCATCAGTTGTTTATCCCCAATCTTAGAACTTCACATGAACATTGCCATTTTTTCTGGTTTTAGGGTTTAGGGTTTCATCGATTTTAGATTATCAATTCCACTGAAAGGAATATCGATTTTTGTTGAAAGTAAGATCGAATTTTGGAAAACTCATGTAAAAATGATAAAGAAGAAATTGATGATTTCTGGTCAAAAACTTGTCGTAAGAGTGAAATCAACACCTGGAGCTTATTTCTTCTAGTCGTCAGCGGGTGTACGTGAACCGAATTGGGTGATTTTATCCGGCGAATTTGGCGTTGGATACTTCTAGGGTTTCGATGGCCTTCTCTCTTTTGAAGTTTACTCTAAGCTAGGTGTTTCAGATCTTAGATCGGAGTCCACTACTCTACAAAGTGCTTCTCCTCGATCAAATTTATGCCCTTCTTCCTCTGGAGTCCTTACTGTCTTTGTACCCCCAACGTGTGTATGTGTGTTTACTTTACATATTCGTTTGAAGGTTACTCTAACAAATTTTTGTGCTTATCCCTAGAATCTGGGGTTTTTCTAGATAAAAGACAATGGGAAAGGGAGAAGATAAAAAAGACAAAGAAATAGAGACGAGGACAATCATAGGGGCAGTTTCTAGGTTCTTGATTTTTGATACATTTATTCTCTTAATGTTGTATGTATGTTTGTTTAAGAAGACGAAGTTAAAGAACCCAGATGAAGATTTAGTTCAAATGAGAGAGAGAGAGAGAGAGAGAGAGAGCGAGAGAGAGAGAAAGAGATTTGTAGATTTTCTTTTTGATTTTTTAAGTAAAAGAATAATTAAAGAAATTAAAAAAATATTAAAGGGGTATATTCATCATTTCAGGTTGGGTATGGACCAAAACCACACAAAAATGATAACCATGGGGACCAAAACCACACAATGTATCCGAAATTGGACCATTGGTGCACCACTAAAAGGTTTTGGACCAAAACTAATGAATTTTGCCAACCACAGGGACCATTTTTGCAATTTTGTCCTCCATATTCCACAGTTCATTGTATATTTCACAAATTGAAACATACTTTGATATTTCATGCCAAATTCTTATAGAAACATCAAAATAAAAATTGAAAGGAAATAGGTTACATATTTTAAATGTTACATCGCACACACACATAATTGCATGAATAGTATATTAAGTATCTTTTGTCGTCAAATGTATAATATGTATGTATATATTCCTTTTTTGTTGATTTTTAAGAATTTGTTTGTATGTCATGTATATATTATTGGTTGCATATGGTATGCCATGTATGTAGTAGGGGTTAATAGATTTTGGATTTCAAATAGCAATGAAATACTTCGATAATTTAGGGATCTTGTATACAAAATATTTTCCAAAATCTATGATTTCGACCCTATTGCCTAGGAGTATCACCAAATCCGATTTGAGATGATCCAAGAAAGAAAAAATCAAGATTCCAGGAAAAATTCGAGATTCCAACAAAAAAATACCTTGTTTTGTTACAAAGAGAAGAAGCGACTATTTTCCAATGTTCTATGTCTTTTGCATTGCCAAAATGATGACAGTTTTAAGGGCGAAAGTGCAAAACACCTTCCCTACAGATAAGGCATATTCCTTAGATTTTTGGCAGGAAAATTACAGACCTTTCTAGGGGCAGTGTCCCTAGACCCCACCATCGGTGATACCCCTTGGACCCCCACCAGGGGCACTCCCCGGACCCCCATGTTCTTGAGTCCTTATTATCTATACGAGTGTGCACTCCACACCTCTTCTCTTGGAATATAACCAAATGGAGCTCAGTTTGTCTTCTTGAACATAGTCCGGCTACACTAAATGTATCGATGACAGTAAAATTATTAACAAGGGTTATGCATTTTGGTTGTATTCTTTTGTTCTATTTGAAACCCTTTTGACCCACAATCTCAGTTTAGCAATTTCACCATCTATATCTGTATGAGGATGATAGGAGGATGACAAAAACAAATTTGTCTCTTGAATTATCACCAAAGCTTGCAAAAACTTACTTAGGGACACCAAAGAATCAACCCTTACATACAACAAGTTCGATGATAGTCGACTCCACTAGTAATTCCAGTCATTTCAAGTTGGCTAGAAAAGTATTTAACATCTTCTTTCTATTGTTAAAATGCTTATGTTATTTTTGTTTCATTCCTACAATGGTTTTATGAGAATTTATTTTGTTTGAGACTATTATGCAGTGGAAGTAACACCACTAACGAGGGGTCTCGGAGATGCTTATAATTAACAATATTAAGTATAATAACAATTGTGTTATTTTGGTATATTGTTGTATTCATATAATGGGGCGATGATCGAGAAGTATGGCCTTAACACCACTAAGCATCGGCCGGTGGGTGATTGGGATGTATGGGATGCATGTTTTTGCATGAAAAAGAATTCCAACTTTTCAAGGTATGAGATGCGAATCCTAGATATGGAGTGGTAGGGAGCATGTTGAGTGTGACCCGACCTCCTAAGGCTATGCCATATCTCAACATACTTACATATTTTTATTGATAAAATATGTAAGTATGTCTCTATTATAGGCATTGTTCTTTATTTGTTAGTTGTTATGTGTACAAATATGCAAGTATGTTGTTATTATGAATAAATAGTTATGTTGCTATAATGTGTAAGAAACATATATGTGTTGATACAATGGGTTACATATTGCTATAAACTATAAAGAAATGGGGAACTCACAAGGTAAACTAACAAAGTAAAGCAAGTAAGAAGAACAAGCTAAATGGAAAAGCAAATTATATTACTCTTGAAAATGTTACAAGAGAGAACTACATAAGTAAAGAGATTTATACAAATGAAAGAAACCTATCTATTAAATGAATCGACACTATTCTATATATTCACAATGAAAACTCTACATAAAGCTTGTACATGATCCTTCCCCCACTTTCGGTAGGTCTTAACATCAGGCTCAATGCATAATATATCACACCCGATTGGTTACTTTCTACACATAATTTGCTTGCAAGAAAGTGTACATTTCGTTTTTACTAAATCTAGAAGTCAGGAAAATGGTTTTCCTTATCAAGTCTGAACCTTTTATAACTTGTAGATGGAAATGACATTTTATCCTTCCATTTATCCACACTCTAACACTTAATGGAAGAAAAAAAAAAAAACATGGCCTAAATTATACACACATACATAGTTCCGGTTTATAGACAAAATTTAGCGAGGCAATAGCAGTATAATCACCTCATGAAAATTATACAAGAATTGTAAAAAGCGCCTATGAAATCTATAATCTTTGAACGAAAAAAAAAAAAAAAAAAATTGGATCTTTAGTTAGCCCTTATATCTTGAAGATAATGAGAGAGTTGCTGGACCCCAATAAACAATGCATCAGCAGCAATAACAACCCCCACCTATGAAGTATAGACATGTTGAGAATTTTTAGTTTATAAAGTATAGTTGAGTGAAATGTGTTTGGAAAAAGATTGAAATTAAACTTGTTACCAATCGAGCAGAAAACATTAGCTTGTAACCCCAGCCCTCCTTTGCAGCTTGAGCTCTTTGTTGGTCAGTCCAACTGCATATATTTTATATTTATATTTATTCAGCAAATTGGACAAGTATTCCACATGATGATCAAATTCTTGTTTTATAGCATTTATTTACAAGGAAAAGATTTGGAAAAATGAGACGACGTTTGATAGTAAGTTATACCCGAGAAACTCTGAAACTCCACCAATTCCAGCAAGCTTAAAGGGCTGAGGACCTTCCCTTTCAAGATCCTGCATCAAACAAGACTTAATTACACTACCAAATCATGCTTTTTAGTGAGGGAAAAAAAAAAAAAAACAGGACTAAAGTGTTTCTCTTGCTTTGAAATTAAGGATTAAGCTTCTACCTCTTCTTCAGCAGCCTCTAGACCTCCTTGAATCCAGAAAATGTTTGTATAACCAGCATTATATAGTTGCTCACAGGCAGCTAAAGATCTACAACAATTTAGCAATACGTAAAAAAATATCAGATAAATGGTGCAAATAACTATTCTTGCTTAGCATAAATCAAATAAATGGTATAAAACTCCATGGCATGAGTTCTAGAAAGACGTTCACCTTAATCCCTTTTGGCATGCGACAATAAGGTCTGTATCTTTTGGGAATTTCTCCATGACTTTTGAAACAAATTGTCTGTTGAATAGAGAAAAAATTGTAACAAAAAGATTATATTTTTCAAGATTGATTATATATTATTATCCATGGTTACAAACAACTCAACACATACTTATCATAAGATAGCGTAGGCACGCCACTCCACCAACCTCCTGTTGTCATACAAGAAATATAGGTAATAAGCACCTACAAATAACAAACTTAACCAACTTTCCTCACTAAAATTACTAATTTGCCCATAAACTGATTAGTTGACTAAATGTGATTGTTGACAAAGCTGATTAAATGGGTACCCATCATGTAACTTGTGACCTTTCGTGAAAGAGTTCCAGCATCAAACTGAGTATCGACATCAAAGATAGGGATCCAAGTTGACCCTTTAACCCATGCCTTCAAAACAATCAACAACAAGAAAATAATAATGTTGCTTTTGAAATTTTAACTTCAGCTACTTGTATATCATGTGTATATGATGATGAAGAATGGATATATCATATATGAACTTTGTTCACCTTTTCATGCTCTGTAGATGGACGAACATCAAGTAAAGTTTTGCCAGAAAGTTGAATGGCGTATCCAGCTTCCTTTGGTGTAAGCATTTTTACTTTCTCTTCCCTTACCTACAATAAACATGTGGAAAAATGAAACAAACTCTTTGAGTTGAAGTTAATGGAAGATTAATTAACAAGAGAAGTATTGCACATTCTTATCACCACCTAACATCGTTGGCTTTGAGAATGTAATAGTAATTCATAAATAGGACCCACAAAAGCTTGAGTATCCAAGAACTCTTATCTAAAATCTTTACACATGTTTTGCATACAAACAGGAGAAGACATTAAGGTATGCATATGAACCCTCAACCTAAATCTTCATACAAAGATGCAATTCTGAATGCGATAACTGACCTACGATGCCAAATCTTCCACAAACTATGCAACAACATCATAGTATATAAGAACCCTTAACGAAATTCTTCATACAAATTTCGCAATTTTGAACTAAAAAATTTGTAAGAATTTAATTCAGTGGAAATACCAGGGCCTCCCATCTCTTCCTAGCTGCAGCCATATCTTTCACTTGCTTTAACTCGTAATCTTCATCGACTGCTTGCGCTTTTATGATCCCTTTGCACTGGAATTTTCAAACAATAGAAATACTCAAGATACAATTTTCATAAGAGCCTGGAAGTTGTAAATTGTGAGAAAGTCGATAATGGAGCACAAACATACGCTGGAGTTAAACTGAATTTGGTGAAGGGGTTTGTGTTTCAAAGATGACGGGTTGAAGAAATGGGTTTTTCCGAATCGGTGGTTACTGTAATGCTGATAGTTGCTGGGATTAGAGGGCGTTGAGGTGAGAGGTGAAACTGACACACCAAGAATCTCCATTGTTGTGGAAAAAAAGATAGCAGAGTGAGAATTTGATGATTTATCCGGTGAACCAAATATATCTAACGGATATGCTAAACCCGGATATGCTGATCTGTTTATTTTCCTGAATTATTTCGACACTTTTTTAGTGTTTTGAAGTCAATTACAAAAATCTCCTGTCGGTTTGATAAACGTTGCAATTTTGCTCCAACTGTTGGAATGTTTTGCACATATTGTCCTCATAGTTTCATTCTGTTGCAGTTTTGATACAACTTTTTTGAGTTTTTTTGCACATGCAGTCCTGTGAGTTTCATTTTATGCAGTTTTGGTTCATGAAAATATAAACAAATATTAATTTTATAGTAAGCTAAATACATTAATACAAAGTTGATGGTTATCACTTATTTGAAAGAAAAAAGGTTAAAAAATAACTAATTATATCTATTTTCTCAAAAGAGATTATTGCATTAAAATGGAATACAAGTAATTTTTTTTGCAATCAGTCAACGTCATGTGTTACGTCTCAGACGAAGTGATTGCGAAGAAACACACAAAACGTGGTGGAATCGAACTCTCAAGGGGAAAACGTTGCAGATTTTCTCTGAGTCTTATGGAGTCGTTATATATATTTAAATCTGAATCCATTGCCACGTTTCACTCTACTTTCAAAGTTTCACCTGCAACCACCAACCCTTTCCAGCGCCGCTTCTATTCCTCAGTAGGTTACTCAATTCTCTACGGATTATAACAAGTTAACATTAATCCTTGTTCGATTGATTCGTACTGCTTTCGGTAACGCCTGTTTGAGTGTTTTCTTCAGTAAATTCGACTTCGTTCGTATGTATATATGTAAAGTTGAAGCGAAACTTTCATTTCTGGATCAGTGTGTCTTTGTGGATGAATTCTATGTAGTTTTGTTGATGTATGCTTTACTGTTTTACTGATCACAATTCTCAATTTCGTGTTTAATTTTGTGTTTATGTGCGTTTTATCAGAACACAAGAACGAAGACTTTGACTTCTGAATTGACTTTTTAAAAGTAAAACTGCAGTGAATTTGGGTCAAATTGGACACTGTTTCGTTCCTTTTTGTTGAACTTGTTAGGAATTTTAATGCAGCGATCAACGCTTTTTAAGAAAGTTCGGTTTTTATATTTCAGTATGCAATTCACTTTTTCTAACGATTACAACAACTTGACAATTATTCTTCTTCAATTGATTGTTTCCTATTCCTGCAGTTATCAATGATACTCAATTTGGTGTTTAATTTTGTGTTTTTAGAGTTAATGGGTTGCAAATTTTCAAAGAGGGCTGTTTCAAGGCCGTATTCATCTTATAGCTCGACATCAAATCCATGGGTTTATCCACAATCGCCATTTCCTCAACCACCAGTGACCCAATCATATGCTTACCCTCCTTCGCCTTATCAAAGCTATCCTGATCAAGCTCCTACAGTTAAGAAGAACCTTGAGAGAAAATACTCCAGAATAGATGATAATTACAACAACTTAGAGCAGGTAACATTATCATTATTTTAACTTAAACTTCTCTCACTCTCAAGTAAAGAGGAAAAGGTTATGGCTATTATGGCTTTAAAAAAAAAAAAAAAAAAGTACATTGCTATTATCCTTAAAAAAAAGTTTAACTCATCATTTTTACTTTACTCAGGTTACTGATGCTCTAGCACGCGCTGGTTTGGAGTCTTCAAATTTGATTGTTGGTGTAGATTTTACCAAGAGCAACGAGTGGACAGGTTGAGTTTAATAGTGGACTTTTTCATATACTTATATACATTTTTGGAGCTTATTTAGAATAATTTTATCGATTGTTATTAGGTGCAAGGTCTTTTCATCGAAGAAGCTTACATCATATTGGAATTGATATGAACCCTTATGAAGAAGCAATATCAATAATTGGAAGGACATTAGCTTCCTTTGATGAGGATAATTTAATTCCTTGTTTTGGATTTGGAGATGGTATTAAATCGAAATTTATGGTTAAATTGTGTGAGTTGTTCAAAGTTATTGCCACTTATATGTGATTTTGTGATTTGATAGCTTCAACTCATGATCAAGAGGTGTTTAGTTTCTACCCGGATGACAAATTTTGTGATGGATTTGAAGATGTTTTGAGACGGTATAGAGAATTAGTACCTCAATTGCGGCTTGCAGGTTGAAATTACACTTTATTAGTTTTGTATATAATAATTTATATAACTGTAATTAAACACCCCGATTTATCTTTTCTTACATAAAGCTTTCTTGTGAAAATTAAGAGTGGTGAACTTCCTTTCTGCATCCAAACAGGGCCCACATCATTTGCCCCTATCATTGAAATGGCAATTACCATTGTTGAACAAAGTGGTGGTCAATATCATGTCTTGTTGATCATTGCCGATGGCCAGGTAATCTTGATTAAAAAAAGATGCTCATTTTCTAACTTTCAACTATTTGGTTACCACTATTGTGCACCTATCTATATTGCTAAAATGCACCTTTGCATACAGGTCACAAGAAGTGTTGATACTGACCATGGTCAACTAAGTCCACAGGAAAGGAGAACTGTTGATGCTATTGTGAAAGCTAGGTAAATTTAAGACAAACCATTTTTTAGGTTTTCACATACGAAAATTCTTTGACATGTACTAATTTTTTTTTATATATAGCGAGTATCCATTGTCAATAGTATTAGTTGGGGTTGGAGATGGACCATGGGACATGATGAAGGAATTTGACGACAATATTCCTGCTCGGGCTTTTGACAATTTTCAGGCAAGTTTTATTTATTTATATAATACTCCATTTTACAACTATTTCTCTTTTACTTAATGCAGAAAGAACAACTTAATAAATAAAGTTAGTGAAATGCGTGAGTCCTAACTTTTTATAAATTTCTACTCATTTATTTTTTCCTTCCATTTTACCATTCTGAATATTTACTTGTTTTGTCGATTTTTTAGTTTGTAAATTTCACAGAAATTATGTCGATGAACATGGATTCATCTAGGAAGGAAGCAGAGTTTGCTCTTTCAGCCTTGATGGAGATACCTTCACAATATAAAGCAACACTTGAGCTCAACATACTAGGGTGGGTGACTTCTCAAAACTCTTTATCATTTCTTCCTATTACATCATCGTACTTCGAAAGTTCTACCCAATTATAGCAACATCATATAAATTCAAAGCAATTATCATTGAGATAACTGAGTAGAATTTTTAAAGTATGATGCTATATTTGGGTAGATTTCATATACTATAAATATAATAAACAAATAAATAAAAGTACATTGTTATTTCTTGTACTCTCTCAGTACTCGTAGAGGAAATGCTATAGATAGGATTTCTCTTCCACCACCACGTTATGGTGGACCAAATCCTTCACGATCCACTACTTTCCAACCAACTCTCAAAACAAGAGAAACATCATCAACTCACACAAATTATCATGGGACTTCTACCTCAGATAATAATGTAAGTCAATCTATATAATACAAACATACCCTCTTTTCTGTTCTCCTAAAAAACAAGTAACCATTTTTAGTTTTTTTAACTTGCTTCCAAAAATATTGTGTTACAACTAATATGAGTATCAAATGTCCTATACTTTTGCGATAAAATCATATGATTAAATACATATAAAGAGAAAAAAGAAATTATTGGTGAACTAATTTTACCCGAGATTACACCTTTAATTTACACATTCTTTGCAGCTTTGCCCCATCTGCATAACTGCTCGGAAGGACATGGCTTTCGGCTGTGGGCATCAGGTACATTTTCCACAAATATATATATAAACCTACAAAATACAAATAAATAAACATTTTTAGTAAATCAACTCATGATTTCTTTGCTTTTAATATTTTCAGACATGTTGCGAATGTGGCACAGACCTTCAACTTTGCCCTATTTGTAGGAGTCACATACACACCAGAATCAAACTTTATTAAACACCAGCCCCCATGTTTTCTCTTCATATTCTTTCTCTCCAATACCCCCAAAAAAATTGCAAAATCTTAGGGTAAGCTTTTCTTGTGATCTTGTAAATTAGTTGCATAACTTTAGGATGTATCATATGCATTTCTTTAACCAAAATAAATTCATATAATTAATTTCACTCTACAAATACCATACCCTCTTCCCTCAACATTATTATCAATATCAATACTCCCATGGGTGGGACACGGGCCTCGTGTAAACCACTCGAGTGCTTCATACTTTTTCTTTTACTTTTGAATTGCGTTATATGTAGTAAACGTCCACATGAACTGGGCCAAACCGGGCCCAACCCCACCCGGTCAAAATCCAGTCAACACGGGTGGAACTGGAATCTTCTCATGAACAACACCGGTGTGGTAGCAATGCACATGGCAGTCACCCACCACAATAAAGTTGTCATATTTGACCAGACCAATGCGGGCCCATCTCAATACCGTTTACGAAAGTGCAAGGCCCGGGGTGGGTCCCGGGAGTCCTCGTGTTACGCACACTCAGTGGAATATAATATAGTGAAAAACAAAGTGCGGGCCCTACATCTTGCAACAGACACGTGGTGCTCATCGGGCTCGTTTTTGAGTAATGGGACCTTACTGCAAACGGGTGGAAACGGGTCCGGGTCGAAAAAGATCCGGTATTATAAACCGTGTCAAAATAATGGATGTGATTGGATGGAATCAAAAAAGGAGATGTTTGTTAGGCGATGGTATGCTTCGAGTTTATCTCTTCCAAAGGAAAACAGTGTTATAGTTGTCGGGGGACAATCGGCGTTTAGCTACGAATTTGTCCCTAAAACTTCAAATAAACCATATGATCTCCCGTTTTTGCATCGTACGTTTGAGCGAAATTCAAAAGGGAACAATTTATACCCGATTTTACACTTATCAAACAATGGACATTTATTCATTTTTGCTAATCGGGATTCGATTCTTTTCGATTATAAAAAACGTAAAGTCGTAAAAAACTTCCCAAAAATCCCGGGAAACGGGGCCCGCAGTTACCCGAGCACAGGCTCTTCCGTAATTCTTCCTTTAGACTACAACGACAACTTCGGTAAAGTTGAAGTTATGGTATGCGGTGGTGCAGCCCGTGGGTCCTACACCGCAGCTCAACGGCGGCGTTATCTGACGGGCTTGCGTTCTTGTGGAAGAATGGTGATCACCGGAAACCGCCACAAGTGGCGGATGGAGAACATGCCGGGCCCACGGATCATGAGCGACATGTTGGTATTACCGACCGGTGATATCTTGATAATCAACGGTGCAAAACGAGGGTGCGCCGGATGGGGTACCGCATCGGATCCGGCTCTCGAACCGTATCTTTATAAACCGGACAACGGGCCAGGAAAACGGTTTCAAACGTTAAAGAAAACAAAAATCGCGAGGTTGTATCATTCGTCTGCAGTGTTGTTACCGGATGGGCGGATCTTGGTGGCTGGTGGGAACCCGAATAACCGGTACATCATGCACGGTGTGACTCACCCGACTGAGCTCAGGCTACAAGCCCTAACCCCGGACTACATGGACCCACAGTTTGATGATCTCCGGCCAAAGGACGTAATGGTCATTTACCCACGAAAAGCCCACGGTGTGGAAAACGGTCGCATTTTTAATGTTACTTTTGGCCTCACGAATGATTCCGGGAATTTGAGTGTGGTGGCATATGCACCACCGTTTACGACTCACTCGTTATCGATGAATCAGAGAATGTTGAGACTTGAGTGTTTGGGTTTGGAGAGTGGTGGTGGTCAAGATAGGGTTCAGGCGAGTGTGGTGGCTCCTCCTTCGATTTATGTTGCACCACCGGGTTTTTATATGTTGACGGTGGTTAACGGTGGTGTTCCTAGTAGATCCTCGTGGCTTAGGATACTTTAGGTTTGTGGGTAAAATGTCGCTACCCACTTCCCTCTTATTTCAACAGAAACACATCAAACTTTCTTTTTAATGTTTAAACAAATATTTTGTAGGGGGGCAGAAGAGTTAAGTGTATTCAAATGTTGCATTATTTTAATTTTTGTGTTATTAAAAAAATGTGAAGATTATATTGATGATTTAGTTATGTCGTCATATTTAATACAGCTGTTATTTATAAAAGTTTAAATTACAATTAGATTTTATTTTATTAAAGATTAAATAAAAGAAAATTCATAACTTTTTTCAACAAATAAAAGATGTAATCCAAGCAATAAAACGGCATTGACTTCGATTGGTCATGCTTAAGCAGGCAAATGCCCATTCAAACTCTCCTATTAATATATTATACTTTTTTGTTTTAATATTATTATTTTCAGCTGTATTTTTTTTTGTCTTATATGAGAAGGTATAAGAATATTAGGTACTGTTTGATTTTCTGAAGAAAAAAATTTATGAAGTCTGCAGACCATCTCTGTAACCCTCTGCAGTAGAAGAGGTGGACCAAACGGCTGCAGACTGTAATAAGAAGCGTGTTTGTTTTTTAACATTTGCATACTGCTGTTAAAAATTTAAAATAAACTAATTTTATAAACCGAAAATAGCTTTTTAATACGTAAAATTTAATAATGTATAACATTTCGATAAAAATTAATAATATTTCAGTAAAAAATAATGATATTTCAACAAAAAAAATAAAGATATTTTAGTAAAAAATAATGATATTTCATCAATAAATTATCATTATTGAATATAAAAAAACGAAAAATAAATTCAACAAGAATAAACGAAAAAAAATGTGAAATAAAATTTTTACAAAATATAATCAAAATTTCAGCAATAAAAAAAGAAGAAGAGGTTGTAAGAGGTTGAAAGAGGCATCACAAGTGTTGCGCCAAACAGCGCACGCGCAGAGGTTTTTGACTTAGAAGACTTCTAAAAAACAAACAACTTTGAGATGAAAAGTGTTGCGTGTGTGTTGCGTCACGCAGCAATAAGAGGTTTAAAGAGGTTTTTTTCCAAAAAACAAACAACACCTAAATAAATGTCTTACCTTTACATATGAATATCAATTTCTATTCATAACATACTCTGAAAGTTTACTTCAAATTTTTAAAGATTATCAGTTTAAATTGTAATACTTACTATACGGAATGGTACAACACATTTTGAATGTGGGTAAAACTAAACAAAATACTATAATCCGATATAAACATAAAAAAAAGAATGTGCGACATATAAATAGGTTTGTTCAATGTGAAAGATATTTTTTTTGTCTGTAATATGTTAATTCGTTGTCTTGTTTTTAAGTTACTTGTGGTCTTTGTGTATGTATATGTGCGGACTATGCATATGCACTAAAATAAAAAAAATAAAAAGAATTAATGTGAAGTAAAAGTGGTCTTTTATTGTAACTATAAATTGTTTTTCCCTGTTGAGAGGGGGTGCACGATTGATGAGAGTTTATTTATGTTTATTTTACAATGTTCTATAAATTTTTTATTAGGTAAAGACCATTTTTTAACTTTTATAAACATATAAACCATAAAGCATACTATTTAAAAACATTGATCATTTCTATAAAAAAAAAATATGCATGGACTTATTATATAAATTACAAGAGAGCTTTTGTAATTAATTTTTGAAAAAACATTATAAATGGTCCCTGTGGCTTTCTAAAACCTGAAGTTTAGTCCTCGTGGTTTAAAAACATCATAAATGGTCGCTATAATTTCAAAACTTTTGATGATTTGTCCTTATTGCTAACTCCATTAAGTTTTGTCCGTTAACTAAAAGACAATTTCGTCATTTCACTACTACAGGGACCACTTATGACGTTTTCTTTTATTTAAAAAAAAAAATGAAATAATATACAAAGAGGGTCCCTCTCTCTCTCTCTCTCTCTTCGTGTCTATGTGTGAGAAGATGTAGATCGTGTGTGTATATGTATGTGTTCATCCGCATAATTTGCTTCAGCCACTTTAGCCTCCATCTGGTTCTCTAACACATTAACTTCCGTCAACATCTTCACCTCTTCCTTCTTGCCTTTATATGCCTCCGATTCAAACGAATTCAATTTCCACTGAACCTCTTGAAACAACTGCTTATTGTAGACTTGGAGAAGATGTCAAATTAGGATTAGGGTTTCTTTGTTGCGTCTGTAGAAGATGAGTGGGACTCATTTGAGATCCGAATTTCGATTGGTTTCTTCGAATTTGATGATAGTATCTATCGATAAACATCACATGGATTTCTATAGTTTGGTTTTGTAACCTTTTGATTGAAATTTTGTATTGATCGTGTGTGAAAATGGATGTAGCTATATCGAACTCCATCATAAACCTAAATCTGGAATATTGGAATGATTCATTCTGGAGGACGTGGGTTATTGATCAGTGATTTCCAAATTAACCCAAATCTAGAATCGAATACCAAATCTGGAGAACCCTAAAACCTAATAAACCAACAAAGTCGTCTTCAATTTCGTCACGATCGTCGTCATCTTCTTCATCAGTTATGTTTCTCAGATACATATTTTTCTTAATGTTGTTGAAATTGTAAAATTGTGTGATGTGGGTTTGGTGTTACATGGTTATATACACAGGAAAACGTCAACAATCATCTTGGGCCTTTGAGTTGTCTAAGTTTGAGCCTTTGAGTTATCTGGTGTAGACGTAAAGAGATGATGACTAAACACAATTGATTGATCAAGATGAAATTAGGAGACAACCAATTTGGGATCCGATTGGATGCACATGAGTTGGAGAAGATTACAAAGAAGGATGACATGGTTGATGAACCAATAGTTTAATTTGTATTTTAGTTTGGAGATTTGGTTTGTGATCGAGTGAATCGATGATGATATTTGGTCCTAATTTGTTTTGCAACCGACTATGTGTGTTTATGTGTAGGTCAAAGTTGCGTTTGGGGTGAGAGAGAGAGAGAGAGAGAGAGACCCCTTTGAATATTATTTCATTTTATTTTTAAATAATGAAAACATCATAAATGGTCCTTGTAGTAGTGAAATGACGAAATTGCCCTTCAGTTAACGGACAAAACTTAACGGAGTTAGCAATAAGGACCCATCGTCAAAAGTTTTGAAAGCACAGGGACCATCTATGATGTTTTTAAACCATACAGACTAAACTTCAGATTTTAGGAAACCACAGGGACCATTTATGATGTTTTTTCTTAATTTGTTACATCGAGATCTTTTCTGTAAATTACAATGACAACTTTTGTAATTTATTTTCCAGACAATGACCAAACCTGCCAATATACTAAACTATTGTGACAAAAATCTACTTTTCTTACGAAAAAAGCCCTTGTACATTTTTGTTTAAGTTTGAGTTTCAAACTTTAAATCCAAAACCTACTTGGACTACCCTTTAACAAAAAAAAATAAAAACAAAAAAAAAACTTTTATATTTTAACAAATTAACTTAAATACTTTTTAAATAAATAGATCAAATTTATAATTGTTGATAATTTATCTTACACAATTAAATATAAATATATTTTAATAATTAGGATTTCATTATTTGAAACAAAATCTATCTTATACGATTAAATATAAATTGGTTAGGTGCATTTTATGCACATATTTTGCACATTCGTTTCTATCTTTTCATTGTATTTTACTTTCTAATTATTGTCTTTAGTGAACTATTGTGCAATTGTATGTTTTATTTGGAATGCCTAATATTTCTCTATTTTTGACTTATTTTGTAGGCATTATGGAGCTTGGAGCATTGGAGGTAGTGTTGTAAAACTCGCTGAGCTGGCCGATTACTCCTGCGAGTACTCGCTACTCGGCCCTTACCGAGGCGAGTTACAGAATCCCAAGTACTCCCCAATCGACCCCATATTGAACTGAATAGTGTTGTAAAACACGGTCAACTCGGTGATTAATATGTATAATATACTTAATGATTTATTATTTAATACACACATGTGATTATTACTATATATATATATATATATATATATATATATATATATATATATATATATATATATATATATATATATATATATATCTTAAATTTTCAGTAATTATCCACAAAGTGAGACCATTATACATTTTTTTAGCTTTTGTGTATTCAAATGTATCTAATTTTGTTATATATTTCAGCCAACATATGATTTTAACTTCTGATTTTGACATATATAATTTTCCTATAAATATTTCTACATCAATTACCAAATCCGAGTACTCCCTGAGTACTCCTAAGTACTTCTAAGTACTCACTACTCGGTAGTCGGCCGAACAAGTACCGGGTAACGAGTTCTACAACCTTGATTGGAGGCTAGCATGGAGTTTGGAGCTTGGATGATGGAGCATAGATTATGGAGAGAAGATGGACAAGACGTGTCGTTGGTCGAAGTTAGAAAGAAGACAAGCCAAGTTTGAAGACCAATTGAAGTTTTAGCAATAAGCATAGTCTAATTTAAAACACATGCCCATGTTGAAAAAAAAACTCTTCATCCATGGGCTGGGCTGCAATGCTCACCATGTCATGGCCACTGTCTTGCAACATCGTGGTTCTTACGCAAAACATGCGTTCTTCATCTTGCATGACACGCCGTGACACACTATGTGTCACGTCGTCGCATATGTTTTTCCTCAAAAAACCATGTATTAAACTCCTTTATATCATTCACCGATCCTGATGTGTACTTTATATACCTATCTAGCTTTAAATTTATAAACCTAACTACTTATCTAAATGATAGCTTCATTTTATTTACTTCTTTTTATAGTTTATTTTAGCACATTTGAATCGCATTTTAGTTAATTTCCATGCATATTTTCCTTTTTGTTATTTATGACCATTTCGGGTACTTTCTAGTTTTCTGAGCATTATTGCAGATTTTTTGGAGACTAGCGGACCGAGATCTTTCGGAAGCAATTGGACTTGAAGGAAAACAAGAATTTCGGGCTTAGTGATAATGGAGTTGATGCTTGGAGTGGGTTTGCAAATTGAAGGCTTGGAAGAAATAAGCTTTAAATTACAAGACGCGGGAGAATATTCAAGCGTGTGTAAATCATTAATCGGGCGAGTTTACGAGCTATGGATCATTTGGAGAATCCAAATTGGGCTTAAAATGAAGAAAACATGAAGAAAAATGGGCTAGGAGCTGATTGGACTCGAACTGGGCCAAGTGGGATAAGCTATGGAGGCCCAAACCTCAAAGAAGCCCATTTCAGGAACCACCCGCGAAACAGCATGTGGGTCGGGCAAGGCCCTACAGGGGTAATTTCGGAAATTCATTTGGAAGGCTATTTGAGGAAGGTTGGTGCCCATCTTTTGGAGACTCTTGGACATCCGATTTTTGAGCATTCTCTCTAGAGTTTTGGAGACTTTTGAAGGCCAAGAACATCATCTTTTCACCTATTGATTCTTGTTTAATGTTTGGTACGATCTTCTCTAACTTTGTTTCTTTGAGTTTAGCCATGCTTGGCTAAACTAATCTTGGTTGACTTTGGTGAAATACTTTGACTATTTGTTGAATGTTGAAGATTCCATGAACTTGTGTTTGAATCTTTATGAAAATTTTCTGTGTTTTAACATCTTATCACTACTTGTATGTTTTTATTCATGAGTTTAAATGTGTTTGTGGTGATTAGTTGGCTAATTTCTTGATTAAGTAAAGGATCCTCAAATTAGCAAGCAACAAATGATTTTTGTGTTGTTTTTGCTTCACACAATCATAAAAACATTTTCTCCAACATGGTAGTGAAAGCATTTGACTCCTCTTGGATTTGGTGACTTTTTGGTCTTTAATGCTAGTTGACTTTCACTAATCACATGCTTAATGGAGATTGTGACTTTGACTAAGGAAATTGTTATGAGCTTCTCTAACCATTTTAATAACTAAGAAAAGTCTAGGTAATCTCAAGCTTCTTGGATTACTATAGCCAATTTGAGGATTTAAAACAAGTATTGCACCATTGGATTTTAATGATATGTTCATCAAAAGTCAAAGTGAGGAAACCTTAAGTCAACCATCATTCTCTTATTGATTTTACATCAAACTCTTATTTTTTTTGAAATTGTTTATTTAAATCTTAGTTTAATTCTAGTTTATTTCAAGTATTTCAAAAGACCAACCCCCCCCCCCCCCCCAATTTTTAATTTATTGTCATTTTACAGGTATTTTAACAAAGAGATTTCTCATAGATTTATAAAATTGGACCAATCTTCGTGGATACGATCCATTTACCATTATACACTATTTTAGTGTGTAATATTTAGGGTTATTAATTTTGTTGGCCTCGACAACCACCACTGACTTATACACTTATAGTCAATGTATCTAGTCAGATTATAGAAAAGTTTAGGTAAGTCAGGTGTCGATCACAGGGAACAGTATTTAATTAATAAAATAACTACTAAAAACTAAAGTAAGAAAACAACTAAAAATAGGGGTTTTATCTGATTTTACAAGTTCATATTAACTTAATTAACTAAAATACTCAACTAATTACTAAAGTAAACAACTAGAAAAATGATTTTAAATCAAGAATAAATGATACTTTCGTTTAGTTTTGAATCCCTCCTTTTTCCTGTGTTTGATTTCAAGACAATGGATTAATTTCATTAGTTAACAAATAAAAGTTACTAGTTATCTTGATCCGACTAATTAGCATAAGTCAATTTAACAACTTTAACCCCAATGATCATGCAAGGACACTAAATTGATTTTAAAGGTAATTTGGACTCTAAATGATAGAATCTACAGACTACTATTTGTTGGTCAAGTCTAGTAATTGAGAAAATATTATGATCGAATATTGCTCTCTAACACAGTTAAGCAACTAACTTATCACCTATACTAGGATATGGCCAATCCTATCTCTAGCAATTTAATGATCATAAATAAATAGGCAAGTCAATTTCATGCAATTAACTGCAGTTTAACTATACAATCTTTGAAACAAAACAATAAAGATAGAAACTTTAACAAGATAAGTTTAGATTTATCAAACAATATTTAAAGCAAAACTAACTTAATCAATCTATCAAACAAGAAATCAACACATAGTAATCAAGAGTTCATCTAATCTAAATGAAAGCAAGGGTTATTAGTCCATAATCACGGCTGAAAAAACATATAAACAAAAGGAAAACTAGGTTAAACATGACTAAACTAGGAAACCCGAATGAATATGTGTGGATCCTTGCTCCAATGTCTTTATCCCTTGTTCTCTAATCGAATTCCACATTCCCAGGGTTCTTGGAAGGGTTTTTATTCGTCACTTATCACATCCCTCTGGAATCGACCTAATGTTCGAATATATATAGTTTCCTAAAATTCGATTTCCACTCCGTGGGGAATAGATGCCACGTCGTGGTGATGTGATTCCTTTCCGCACACGAACTCCTAGACCCAGGGTCGGAGCTAGGATTTTAGGATAAAAGGGGCTTATATATATTTAAAAAATTATTCAAATAACATAATTGACTTTGTAAAACTGAAACAGAAAATGATAAATAAAAAATGATATAAATAGGTACTAAATTAATTTTTTTCAAAAAAAAATGGTATAACTAGGAACTACATTAATTTTTTCAAGAATTCAATAATTATTTTTCTTTTTATGTTTGAAAAAAAAATCAATAATTATTTTCTTACACATGGTTTACCCTATTATTATAAGAATTTAGAAACTAATCAACTAATCATAATATTGTCATTAATTACAAATTATATTGCTAAAAATAATATTAATCATAAGTAAAAAAAAAAATAACGTAAATATGTATTAACTAGTAAAGTAAGAATTAGAAATTATCTTTTCTTGAACTTGAAGTTTGTAAAAGAAAATGAGGTGAATGTAATTTGCAATATAGTCCATTTGCCAATTGTCAATGATTTTTAACTCTCGTCAAATTGTAATTGATGTATTTGTTATTGAATATGCAAATTATAATTGTCAACCACAATATTAAGGAAATTGGGCTAAGCGAGACGCTAGGCTTGGGATTAGTTTTTATTTTTGGCAAAAAGTAATTAATAGGGTTTATAATTATAAGTAATAGTATATAAGTAAAATGAAAAATGTTGGAGGGGGCAGCACACCTGCCTAGACTGACACAGGGCGTTTTTGGTGATTTTTTTTATTCTCACGTCCTGAGGTAAGAGGTATCACGTTGTGAGAATTAGGAATTCGTATTTTTCACAAAAAATGAAAGTTGTCCGAAATTTTGTTTAGTTTCTGGAACATTTTGAATCTAGTCAATCGGAGTTAAGAGTCATGAGATATGGCTAAAATACTGACGAGGGGTCAAGTTGTCCAACAACATCATTTTTGTGTCTTTTTCAGCTCCTCTTCCTCTAAATATCTAGCCTTTTGTCGGTTTTAGTTCTTTTCTTCGAGAATTTCCATTTTAAATATAATTTAAACATTATAAGTACCAAATATCTTTATAATTAACCAAATTATAGTTTAAAATGTATTAAAATAATGTCTAAAAATATGTATAAATATGGCACTATCAGATCCATTCTAGGAAACATGTATTACATGCATGTGGATTAGGTTATTTTTATTTTGACCTAGTTTGAGTGAACGACATGCATGTGGCATGCATGTCCATAAACTTTGGATTTTTATGAGCCTTTGGAGTCCTTAGAAGCATCTCGAAAAGTTAGATCAGAAGGTTTAACAAATTAAGAGCTTAATCCCATTAAGATGGCTTTTTTGTAGTTTCCACAACATGGTGGTTTGCTCGCCACGACGTGGAGAGCATAGTCTGCATGATTATTTTGGCGTTTAGCCGCCACCACATGGCCATGGGTTGGCCACGACATGGTGATCTTCTGAGTTGACCTTTTAGACTGTGACATCCTCATTTTCGCGGCCAGAAAAGACCGATTTGCTTATGCTTTGTTTTATAAAATCAGAGTACTCCTTTGGTTAAAAGAGCTGAGGAATTTGTTCCCAAAACAAAATATGATAAGAATTTATCAAAGCACTTCTTAATGAAATGTATTATCATTGAATAATAAAATCTCGGGATGTCATGTTCCGATACAGACCAAAAGCATAAACAGTACAATTCGACCTTACAGCAATTATTTACAACTACTGGTCTATTATCCAAAATCTCTCGTCAAGTCCTTTAACTTATACTCTTGTGTCATTACCTATAATACAAAGAAAACTGAGTGGGTCATGCTTGGGAGCCTGGTGACCATATAGGATTTTCATCCCACAGTAAGATATTATATTATATTTAATCATCAGACAATCAACCCAAATTACTCATTCCCATTATCTTCTTCTGTTTCTTAAAGTTTTACCCTAAGAGTCAATTATCTTTCATTCATTCATTCCTAAGGATTGACCTAAGGGATTGGCACAAAAATCCATTTGCTACCTCGGTTTATACAACATGCACAACGTCACATAGTCGCCAAGGTTTATACCATAGGCACTACGTCTCATAGTCACCAGGGTTTATACAATAGGCACTACGTCACATAGTCATCAGGGTTTACATAATAGGCACTACGTCTCATAGTCACCAGGGTTTACACAATAGGCACTACGTCACATAGTCACCAGGGTTTACACAATAGGCACTACGTCTCATAGTCACCAGGGTTTACACAATAGGCACTACATCTCATAGTCACCAGGGTTTACACAATAGGCACTACGTCTCATAGTCACCAGGTATTTCATCTACCCATGTTCTACCCAACATATTTGTAGATATAAAATACATATACAGTTTAAATCATTTAAAAACCTGTATAAAACATCCATTCCACATCCATCTCAAATAAAACAAACAATATATAACACATAGCATGTATTTCATAGCAAATACTTCATATTTATGTGTTAGAAGAAAGTAACTACGCACTCACTTGATAAGACGATGATCGGACAACACCTCGTCTCTTAAAATAATCTTTTCCGATAAACACGGGACGTTTTCTCCAAAACCAGGCTTCACGCGGGCATAGTTTCGGCTCGAAAACTATTTTTCTCGGGATCTTCGAGGCTTCGGGACTTGCTTCAGGTGTTGGCATCGATACCGGGGCTTCGGGGGTACAACTTGCCAAGAAAAAGGAAGAATAAGGGAGTGAAAGGAAAGAAATGAGCAACCAATTTGTCTGGACTCGCATCCTATTTATAGGAGGGGTCTGGCCTCCGAACGCAGCGCATTCCCTGAATGAACGCAGCGCATTCCTTGGACGAATGTAGCGCGTTCCACCGTGCGTCATGGCTTACGAACTTCGGACTTGACATGCGACGGGACAGGCTCTGGGCTCCGAACGCGGGGCGTTCCCCCTTTGGTAAGCGTGCCTCGAACTTCAGAAATTCATATCATTCGCATACGAGCTATGTTTTCGACGTTCTTTATATCCGCGCGAAGGTGAGATTATGCTCTACAACTCTCTTTTAGACTCCGTCGGCTAATTTTGACTTTATTTTTATTATATTATTTTTAGTAGGCCGAGACAGGAAAACTATGTTAGAAATTCATAACTTCTTCATCTGAACTTTGTTTTCGTCTGTCTTTCTTCCGTTGCACTACTATCAACGATATCTTCGATTCTCATTTAGATTGTTTCGGTCAGAAACCACTCGATCTCATATTCGAACTTTGGACTGCATACCGCTAAGTCGAAACTTAGAAAAATCCTAGCTTCCTCATACGAAGTCAGATTTAGACGTTCTTCTTATGCACGCTCTCGGTTTAATGTATTCTACGACTTTCTTTTAGATCACTAAGGCTAAATATCGCTTTATCGTAAATTCACTATTTACGTCGCGTTGTGTCGTGCCGGATCTGTCGCGAAACTTCGACAAGTCATAACTTCTTCGTTATAACTCGGATTTCAGCGATCTTTATATGTACGTTAACCTTGTGACATATACTACAACTTGGTTAAGATTATTTATTCTAAACACTCTTCTATAAAAAAAATCATTTTTGACGCTTATTGTCTCTAAATTGACTAGCCCGGATCTACGGGCGTTACATAGATCGTTGACTTTGACATGTTTGACTTTTGCTAATATTGCTAGTTTTAGAAGGTAGACTAAGGGTTACCTTGTATGATTCATTAGAAGGTGTGAAGCACCTATTTTGTCAATTGTGTGAGCTGGTTAACTGTTGGTTGCATTTGTAAGGTGAGTTTTCTCACTATACTATGTAAAATGCTAGATTGTCTTTGTGACTGTTGCATGTGTGTGCAGGGCCCGCTATGTGGTTGGGGCACGATATAAAGGTCGAGCCCGATATATGGACGAGACTCGTGATGTGTGTATGTGTGTGTGGGGGGGATGTTATGTATGAAATGTGGTATTTTTTGGAATTCACTTAACTTTGTACTTACGTTTTTATGTGTAAACGTTTCAGGTAGTTCTGGTTCCTAGAGAAAGGGTCCGGCTTTATCACATTACATCTCCCGGAGATTTATTCCTCACTATCTATTTGTTTAATCTGATGTTTGAGAATACTTTATACATTGGTTGAATTTGAACACATGATTGTATGGTTATCGGTGGTTTTAAAATAAAAAGATTTTACTTAATATTTTTAGGACGTTACATCATGTGATTCAAGTTATTATTTTTTTTATAATTTAATTTAGATTGGGTTATGCATTAATTATACCCTAAAAGCATTGTGCTATTAAAACATAAAATATGAGCTTTAAAAATCTAATTTATATCTAGTGTTGTCCTCCCTCTTTGAGGTTGAAGGTTCAAATCTCACTGTGGACATAAGTGGAATAATTTAGGAATAGTTTAGTATATATTTATATTTGTTGTTCAATATATATATATATATATATATATATATATATATATATATATATATATATATATATATATATATATATAAAAGCTTAGGTTATTATATTGTAACTAATTATTATATGGATGTACGAATGATTGTGGGTCAATCATTTTACTTATTTTAAGAAAGCGATTAATACATATTAATAAAATTTAATATAATTGAAAAATACCATCTAAATTAATTACAAGGGTATTTTAGTCAAATAATATAGATTATCAAGGAAAATTGCATATTATTAAAGATCATAGATTTTATTAATTAAAAATCCGATTTTACAAATTATAATTCTTTTAATTATGACATTCTAACAGAATATATTTATGAGTATATTCAAAAATAAAAATATTCTTGAATCATAAAATAATAAAAATATTCTTAAACCTATTTCTTGATCAAGACTTTAAAATATTCTTGTAGAATAACAAATTCTCGAACCATCAATTGAAGAATAAAAACAAAAATTACATTAATTCTTATAGAATACGAGTAATAATTGCTAATAATTACATTTATTGTTAAAGAATAAAACTAAAAACAATTTCAAATCAGGAAAAAAACATCAAAATCTAACAAAGACACTAATACATTCGAAATAATAATGTTGCTAAGAATCGCTTCCAATTTTGTGGTCCATTCTTCAAACATCAACTTCTATGAAAACAAATTCAATTATAGTTTAGAATCCAATAATCATTAGCAAATGAAAAATAGAAAAACTAAATTCCTTTGGAAAAATATGGGGACTTATAAATTGCACCAAAACCAATAACCAATAATTGTAGAACATGCATAAATTAATGAGAAAAATATCCATATTCCATTCCAAAAGAATTGAAATTCGAGATTCCATTTCGACAGAATTGGAGTTCAAGATTCAATTACCGTATGCATTTTGTTGGAATTACATCATAAGTTAATACTTAACCTTACCATTATGTGAAAAAGAAATTAAAAAAACTCAAATCCCTAGCTTTCAACTTGCATTTAGCAAGTAAAACAAATTGGAATTACCTCATAACACTCGTTTTCTCAAAGCCTGCAAACATTTTCAAATAAAACAGATTAAAATAAAAAAATCAAATCCATCTATTTCAATATGTCTTTCTAGGAACCGAACAATACAAATGAGAAAAGGGAAAAAGAAGTATCTGACATTTGATTCCATTAATTCAGTCGTTGGAATCTTCTAAAATGTGAAAGATTTGGAATCTGAAAATTAAATCAATTAAGCACAATGTAGAAGATTTGGAATATTCTTAAATGTGGATAACAATCTTTGGTTGCCGCACTTTCGATTCTTCAATATCGGCTTTGATCTTCTCATTCTCTTCAACCAATGCAAGTTTAATAAACATGTAATCCTGATTTCATAGATAAAACACACCAACAATACCAACATACAATTATAAATGCATGTATGAAATTTCACAACAAAATATACACCTCTAAGGAATGATAATCATGAACAATGTTTACCATCCAAAGCCATTGCAACAACCTCTTGTGTTTAGTGATAATTCTAGGATTAGTTTGCAACTTAAAAAAAGGCAAACAAAGGATGGAAGGGTAGATACAGGAAAACCACATGAACGCTAAACCACACCATTTAAGCAACCAATAAAATCACATAAACTCAATGTAATTAGACCAATTCAACTCAATAAAGAATAGAAAATTTTAAAACCAGTATGGCCAATTGTTTGTATATCTATCAAAGTCTATTTACTTCTTAATCAAAAAATAACAATTAGACCTAAAAGATAGCAACTTCAAGAACATGTTCTTGCATTAATTCTACTTGTTGAATCAAAAATATTAAACAAATTCAATTTGACTTTCAAATCCAAGCACATCCATAAACAAGAAATCGAAATTCACCCCTAAACAAGAAATCGAAATCCATCCATAAACAAGAAATCAAACTCCATCCATCAATTGCAAAACCTTACCGGCAGAGATAGAGGACAAGGGCGACTGATTTGCGATGGAGTATGTTCATATTTGTCAAGGTTGCGTCGCTGGGTGGAGGAGTAGAGTTGCACCAACCTTCTCCTGTGAACATTATCGACAGAAACGACATATTTGTTGTTGTTCTCCCCCTTTAGGCTTGATCTCGCTATTTATCAATCACTATCTCTATTTATCAGTTCTGGTTCCGAAGATATTCACATAAATTTGATTTTTTGCTTCTTTCAAGTAATACAACACCCATCATATGTAGAGATGATTGTTCTTTGAATTGATTGTTGGAATCGATAGAGTGGATGAACAAAAAAATGCTCTAGAATAAAAGAACAGAAGGACAGGGATGGTTGTGGTCGTCGGCAATAAAGATGATGGTGGTGGTCAGTAGCTGATTGGATGGTCGGCGTGAAGGAGTCTTCAACCGATGATGAAGACTGATCCTACACCGGTGATGAAGATTGATCCTACATCAATCACACAGGTCGTATATAAAAAGGGGGAAATTAGGTTAAAATCAATGTAACTAGCAAAATTATAGGGAGTATTTGTGGAATTTATTTATCAAATTACCTAATTACCCTTATTTAATTATTATTTTTTCTATTAAATTTTATTGGTTCACAATCAATCATACATCCATACAATATTCAGTTAGAATACATGAACCTATTTCTCTCTCTCTCTCTCTCTCTCTCTATATATATATATATATATATATATATATATATATATATATATATATTACCAAAAATATTAAGGCGGTTCATTTATATTTTTTAAGATAGTTCATAATATTTTATTATATATAACTTATTTAAAAAAAATGGGCACCATAAGTGCATATCCTCCTTAATAAATGAAAGTTTTTTTTTGTCACATGTCCTCTTCTCTTTCATTTTGACACATGGCATTTTCTAGAATTTTTGAATTTTATATTTTCCAGTACTTGTCATTTTATTGTAATTTTTATTTTATTAAATTAAAATTCCACATTTAATATGTAAGGTAATATATATGTAAGGTATTTATTAGAAATGATTTATATATGTAATGTATTCAATGTATTAAAGTCTCATTAATTTAATAATTTAAATGTTTTCTTATTTTTCTTATAAATTCAAACTTCTCAAATTGTTAAAATTTCATATTTATTTTTTTTAAATAAACTCATGTAATACATGGATCTCACACTTAGTAAACAATAAACATGTCATTGTGTTTAATTCATCTTTATTGAGTATCCATACACGATCGATGTTGTTTTGTTTCCACACCTCATAAGTCATTCCAATCCATAAAATCATTTACACAACAAAACATATGCATATACATGTTAAGCTTTAACCCATAAATCGTTTCAACATCCTAAAATATCGAGCTCCAAACATTTAGTCTTCAAAAAACTCATATTCAGTTCAGCATGTAGAAAATAGAGGTTTAAAGATGGTTTTATACCAATTTAAAATGGTTTGAAGACAATTTCCCAAAAAACTCATATTTGATAATTGATTTTTGTTGTACTGAGGAACTATGTATGTATGTATATATGACTATTTATGTACATTCAATTAAGGTGTATGGGGGTTAGGATTTTAGGGGTCCTTGCAACGTAGGAGTTTAATCACCGTTGAACCACATCAAATATGTTCCATAAATCAAATCACATCACGAACTCATTTATCCTATTCCAACAATATATTCAAACACATAAATTTTGGGCTAAATAAATAAATAGGAACCCACATTTAAAGGATCTCAGAAATGAGTGCCAAATAAATTGAAAACAATATGCATAGTAGAACTGAACCGCATCATATTTGGTTGTTCATATCAATATGAAAATCAAACCATATGCAAATAAGGTGGAATATGTGGTTCTAAGTTCTGACCTTTTAGGTTTTCATTCTTGATCTAGGTTTGTGTTTGGGTTTTTGTGCAATCTTTTCAAGATTAGGTTTTTTCCTATCAAGAATCAATAAAAAAAATTATAAAAATATCATTTTATATAGATTAGGAACCATAGATTAGGAACCAACTATACAAGAAATTTCTAACTGACTCATTGGAAGGAAGATCAACACTTAGACCCGCTGATGTTTTAGTATTTGGATGGGCTGGAGGAAAACATGCATGCGTGGATCTAACAGGGGTTTCCTCTCTTGTGGGTTTGGGGAGTTGAGTTTTCAATGTGGGGTAAGCTGTTTTAAAAGCTGCATCAAGCAAAGTGGCAAAACATGAGAAAACGTGCATGGAAAATCAACACACCTTTATACCCTTTGCATTTGATACTTTCGGTTTCCTTACGCCAGAAGCTGTGGAGCTACTCAATAGAGTCTAATGAGTCATACATAGTAATGTTATGACTCCAAGATTTATAGATATTGTTTTTAAAAGAATTAGTTTTGTCATCCAAAAAGGGGTTGCGATACAGTTTATTGATTGTTTACTTGTTACGTCTATGTAAATATTTCTTATGAAAAAAATTGATGGACAAGAAATATTATCATTAAAACCACTGACTATCTTAATACAAAAAATTAGGAACTAAATCTTATTTTTTATTAGAGTAGAAGGTATGGAGCATGTTGCATCTCGTTATTGCTAAGGTGGAGAATCCTCAATGCCGTTAAGATGCATCAACCGCCCTCCCCCCCCCCCCCCCCCCCCCCCCCCTCCTGTTGTATCTAGTTGTGTTGCTTCTTGTTGTGGCCATGACTAGATGAAACGTGATTTTCTATTGGTTGCACAAATTCTCTCTCTCTCTCTCTCTCTCTCTCTCTCTATGTATCTCTCTCCTCTTAACATGGTATAACACCATGAACACCACCCCCTCTTTTTGTTGTTTCTTATTATAGCATCACTTTAAGTTGCTCATACCATATGTTCCTAAGGACACGAAGTATTTATCTATTTATGTAGATTTGTCTAAAATTTATATACAAAAGTCAATGAACTAAAGTTCAAAGTACATTATTTGTCTCGCATAAATTGCACATAAAATAGTATATTTTTATATGTCAGCAGTTTAATAAATTTCCCTTAAAAATGACACGATTATTCAGAATAGGAAATAAATATTGTTGATAATTGATGTTTGTTTATTTAGTTATTAATTTAAAACATATCTTTGAATGTTAATTTTGAAATGTATTCGCTAAAAAAATGATTTCGAGTGTTTTTTTACGTATAAAATTGAAGTTAATAAATTCCATTTTTAGTTCATGATTATTACTTTTATAACTGAAAATAATGTACAACTCTTAAAAATATTGTATTTTAATGCAATCATTTTGAGGGAAGGGTAAATTTGGAAACTCGATTACAAGTTTGACCGGAAATGTTGAATTCTAAAATTTTCCACACGCCTATTTGATACATTGTATTTTAAAGCTTTCCATGCCTCCTTATAAAAATGCAACCGCCGTAGCTTTTACATGCCGGAGTCCGCCCGATAAACACCGCCGATGGCCGCCATCAGCCACCTCTCACTACTCCTTTTTTTCACTCTAACCCTCTCCGCTCACGCCAAACTGACTCTTAACGCCGCAGACAGCCATGCTCTCATCACAATTCTGGAAGACTTAGGTGTCTCAGGCGAGCTCCATCGACCGGAAAATCTCTGCTACACCGACGGAATATTCTGTGAGCGGAGGATTTTAAACGAATCTTACGTCCATAGAGTGACTGGGATTGTGCTCAAAGCTCAAAAGCTGAAAGGGTTTATCTCGCCGGCGATTGGGCAGTTATCGGAGCTCAAAGAACTGTCTTTCCCTGACAATTACCTTGTTGATGGTATCCCACCTCAAATCGCCAACTGCCGGAAACTTGAAGTTCTGAAAGTCCGCAATAATGAACTTTCCGGTCAAGTCCCAGGTGAATTATCTTCTCTACTCCGCCTCCGTATCCTCGATCTTTCTTCCAATAAGTTTTCCGGCAACTTGGGTTTCTTGAAATATTATCCAAACCTCGAAAAACTCTCCCTTGACGATAACATGTTCACCGGAAAAGTACCGATTTCATTGCGTTCATTCCGAAACCTCCGGTTCTTCAACATCTCCGGCAATAGTTTTTTGGAAGGCCCGTTACCGGCGTTGAACAAGGTGGAATCTCCATCGCCGGATCTGAAGAAGACTAACTACAAACGTGTTCCAAAACGTTATATCTTTGCCGAATCAACAAATTCAACTGGAAACAGAAGTTCCGATTCAAACAATCTCCAAGCTCCGGCTCCGGCTCCATCTCCGATGCAAACACCAAAGAAACATAACAAGAACAGAAAGAAAACAATGGGTGTGATCCTTGGATTTTTTGTTGGATCAGTTGCAGGAATCATTTCCGCGATTATCTTGTCAGTGATATTCAAACTGGCTGTAATCCTGATCAAAACTAGAGGGAAAGAATCCGGTCCGGCAATTTTCAGCCAATCGATCAAGGCGGAGGAGCTGGCGTTTCTGAATGATGACGAAGCAGTAGCAGCATTGCAAGTCATCGGAAGAGGCGGATGTGGAGAAGTATACAAAACAGATATCCCAGAAGGAAAAATCAAAACAATCGCCATAAAAAAAGTCATACAAGCTCCAAAAGACGCAGCAGAGCTCACCGAAGAAGACACAAAACTTCTCAACAAAAAAATGCGCCAAATCCGATCCGAAATCCAAACCGTCGGCCAAATCCGCCACCGGAATCTTCTCCCATTACTGGCTCACCTTTCCCGACCAACCTGCCATTACTTAGTCTACGAGTTCATGAAAAACGGCAGCTTACAAGACATCATACAGGAGGCTAACAATGGAACACGAGAGCTCGACTGGCCCACAAGGCATAGAATCGCCATTGGTGTTGCATCTGGGCTTGAATATCTCCACTTGAATCACACCCCTCGTATAGTCCACCGTGACCTAAAACCTGCAAATGTTCTCCTTGATGACGACATGGAAGCTCGAATTGCTGATTTTGGGCTTGCGAAATCAATCCCTGAAGCCCAAACACATATGACAAGTTCGAATGTTGCAGGGACTTTAGGGTACATAGCACCGGAATATCATCAAACGATGAAGTTTACAGATAAATGTGATATTTACAGTTTCGGTGTGTTGCTGGGAGTTCTGGTGATCGGAAAGCTTCCATCTGATGATTTTTTTCAGCACACATCGGAAGTTAGTTTGGTGAAATGGATGAGGAAGGTGATGACTTCGGATAATCCGAAAGAAGCGATTGATCCAAGCCTTTTGGAAAATGGATACGAGGAACAAATGCTTCTTGTTCTTAAGATTGCGTGCTTCTGTACATTGGATAATCCGAAAGAGAGGCCGAATAGTAAGGATTGTAGGGTTATGTTGGCTCAGATCGATACTCCTAATTTAGTTTCACAAAATGTTAATTAATTTATGTGAATTTCCATTTCTAAATTGTATTATATTATATTTCCAATGAAAGATATCGTTTTTTTTAACTCTGAACCAAAAGGGTATTGCATTTATACTTTTATAATAATTTTACAAGTCAAATAACGTGTTTATGAATATTCCCAACCATTAAATGAATCAAAAAACTTTTTGCAAATAGACAATTAATCATAATCGATTTTGAGCATGACATCAAACTAAAACGACTACAAATAATAATTAAAAAACAAATCTAATAAACATATCTATCTTCAATCAGGTTGGTTAAATTTCCCACCACCTTCCTACAAAAGAAAGTAAATAAATAAATAAAAGATTTTCTTTTTAGTTGTGTTTTCTAATTTATATTTTATTTATTATGATATACAAAATAGAGGAGACTTGATGAAGTCGTCCAAGTCACCGACTACGACAAGGCATCAATATCATTGGGGTTCATATCATTGTAGTACCTTATCTCTTATTTTTCTAATAATTATTAATTATTTAACATAATGATAGATTCGTGATTTCTAATCATTAATCAATACTAGGTTATAACCTGTGGGCACCACAAATGAGAAAGATAAAATTAATTTTAATTAAATTATAAGTTAATTATTGACCAATAGTAATAAAAAGATAAATAAATTATAAATATAGTTGTTTTGTCTGTAATTTAATAATGATACGATGATAGGTTGAAACTATAAAATCATAATGGTTTGAATATCCGGTCAAGAATTTGTATTTATAAATAGAAAATTATGATTTTGTATAATGGAATAAAATTATGAATATCACTATAAAAAATACAAATATTCATGAAAATGACATTATATGAAATTTAAAATATATTGTAATTTAAGATAAATAAGTACATAAAATAAAACAATTATATATTCAAATGGGGAAGTAATGGTCATATACTAATAATAAATAAAATTGATATAAATAATAATATTATAAAAAATATTTATAAATTAAACTTTTTTATACACAAATATCATCATAAAAATTATTATTATTATTTCTTGAAAATAGTGATTTTACCGATGATACAAAAAGTGTGTGGATTGTTATCAATATAGTTTTGTATTTTGTAAGCATAATCACCCAACAAGCTGATAACAAATTGCAAACCATCGGAAAAAAAAATATTATTTAAATTAAATATTTCACAGAATTATCCATGTGTTAATAAAATTTAGTGAAATTTGGTCCCTAAGTTAATATATTAACAAAATGGTCCCTGTATTACTAACTTTACAACATAGTTATCGTGTTATAATTTTTAGTTAACTTTAAACAATTCTACACTAAAATAATACATTGCTAAAAATTACATAATTACTCTCTTTGTTACTTAATTCACAGAACATCCACTCTGTATTTACAAAACAACCCATGTGTTATAAAAGACTCATATGTTACAAAATAGCCCATGTGTTACAATTTTAGTTAACTTTTAACTATTTTACTCTAAAATATTAATTTATTTTATACTACATTGCTAAAATAAATACATAAATGCTCCCTATGTTAAAAAATTGACAGAATAGCCCATGGGTTACTAAATTTACAAAACAGCTCTTGTCTTAATAAATTAAGTGAAATCTGATCCATATGTTATTTAATTGACAAAACAGCCCCTGTGTAACACAAATTTTGAAAACAATCCCCATGTTAAATAGATTTACATAATGGTGCCATTGTAGATTTAGCAAACACTTCCGATCACAATTCTACTAAACTTTCCAAACCTAAAATTTTCAAATTACAAACTTTTTAAGTACTTGCCTTTAAACAAAGTTTGAATTTTAAGTTTATTAATATGTTATCTGTATATAAATGGATGAAAGTACATTTTCATTACAGAAAAAAAAAAAACAAATTGCTTCCCTATCAGGTATGATTCCCCACCAACCATACTTTTGACAGTATGTTGCTATTATAGGAAAAAAATGAAAGAACCGAAAAATTGATAAACCAAACAAATAACCGATGCAACTGAAAAAAAAATGTTTGAAAGTTAGGTGCTGTAAAAGAAATGAATGAAAGTAGAATGTTATAATGCACAAATAAATGAAAGTATGATGCTATTATTGAATAGAAACACTTCGGATGGTCAAGATTCATTGTGATACTTATTGGCTAGAAAATTATAAACATATGACGTTTAGAACCAAATAAATGAAATTTTATAAATTAAAAAGTTCAAAGCATTTCTTTTAGAATCTAAATGTATGTACACAATTGGATAATGAGTACCAGTTTTGACCTCTACAAACTATGTCTTGTCAACCTAAACCCCTATAAACATGAAATGTAGAAATTTTAGGGAAAGTCCCATTTTCTACATCATTTATGGTTGTGATAATAACATGCAAACAAATATAAACAACATCCACAAATTCAATTTCAGAGAATAATATATATATATATATATATATATATATATATATATATATATATATATATATATATATATATATATATATATATAAATGGATATATGCAAGGAATAGCTATGTACTTCTCATTTTTTTCCTTATCATAGAATAGTTCTTCCCATGGATCAATACCATCTAGAAATTGGCTAAAATTCAAGAAATTTAAAAGAATCAGAAATAAAATATAAGTTTCTTTTTGTTATACACAATATTAATTGGGGAAAAGCGTCAAACAAATAAACAAATGGTGTTTCTTATCAACATCACGTTATCAGTTTCTTCTGCATATATAAGATCGTGTTTCAATAAATAGGGTGATTCTTAGATAAATAACTGAAGTAACATCGGTATCATAAATAATTTAACATGCATTAAAAACACTTGTAATAATAATATCATTACTACTTAAATGTGCAGTAAAATAATTTTAATACATTAAAGAACTATTGACCTTGTTAAAAACCTATTCCTTGAATAATAAATTCAATTGTGGATGAAAGCTAGTTTAATCAAACTAATATATTAGTAACAAAATATATATTGAAATCCATTTTCAGGAGTTAAAATCAATTTACCTAACTTTGAGAGTTAAATGCAATTTGTGAACCACAATTGGAGAAATAATATAAATATTCTCATATTAAAACCAACGTCACTATAATATCTCTTATAATATCTTTTACCAGGAATATTTTTTTTCTAACTAAACGTGACCCCTGAGATTCATGTCATGTTATTTGAATATGAAAACTAATATCCAAAATCAATGAATTCGCCTTTCCGCACCTTACTCAATGATAAAAAAAAAATGATTTTTTTTTAAGTTTTTACTTATAACTGAATTTGTATTACGTTTTTATTTTTCTTTATTACAATAAATATAATGAGGTATTTTGTACTACCAATAGAAAAGAGGAATAATGGTACCTCGGTAGCAACATTGAGTTCTCATTTTCCCTAGCTGTGATGTGTTTAAAACCTTAAAACCTTAACTGATGTGAAATTACTGGTGGCTGCTATTGCTAATCCTTGTTGGTCCATTTCCTTCATACATACCTTATATCATCATTTGTTGTTTCTGTGGCCTTGATTTCATTGGAGATCTGCTCAAGTTCAAATTTCATCATACACATGCTGCTAAATAACAATATTAGGCATGCTCTCTTAATTAAGTGGTTTCAAAGTTCAATATTTTAAGTCAATTAGTAGAGATCAGATTCATTAACATTTTCCATCAAAAGATGGGCTGCATCTTACTCTAGTTCTTTCAAATGATCATATCTCATTATCGGGAATAGAAATTAAGTGGTTTGAATGGTTCAAAAGGGGACCAGATTCATTAAGGCATTTCATCTAACATATGATGTGCATCTTAATAAAGACCAACTATAAAACAATTAAAATCATTCTTCAAACCCAAGCTCAAGCATCAAGATTGAAAAAATAAGACAATATTTATTCCAAGTAAAATTATGTACACTGAAACATACTTTAGCTCACTATACCATTAACGAAAACCCATTTAGAATCCAAACCAAAATCGAATGGGTACAGGAGAAAAGAAACCAGATAATTAGAGAAGATAAGAAATTGTTTTTAAGTGGATTAGCAAAGAACCTGCAAACCATGAGTAGAAATCGATGGTGGTTTCTCTTCTTGGAAGAAGAGATGACCTGCAATCCATGAGGAATAAGGGGAAGAGTTCAAATGGCATGAAAATTTTTATTATTACTTCATAAAATTACTATAAAAACTCTTTTATAAAATGAGTTGAAAGAACTCACAAGAGGAAATAGAACCCAAAATATATGCAATCGTTGAAGCAAATCCTAGAGGTTAGGATTAAACCCTTCAAATCAATGCGGGAAAGCTTGTGGGTGGAGGAATATTTGTAATCGATACAAGCTGGAAACAATTTTCTTCTTTGTATATTTGGATGTTTAATTATCAACATATAAAAAACGATGATTTAGTTACTGATTTATAGGATTTCAACTAAGAAAGAAGATATGTAATTTAAAATTCTGCTACGGAAATGCCTGATTTTTTGGGTTGGACATAGAAAGTCTATGAGAATTTCCAAGATATTAAAACTAATTTGCTTAATTTTAGAAGATGAGTTACTGACGATTGAAGAAATGAATGAGCGGGAAAAACAGTGCAAGAGTTTCTTCAGCATTGACATGTGGCATCTTGCTTGTGTATAAGATTGACACGTGGCGTTGGGAGGTTTTTATTAAGTAGGGGATGTGATACAAATATCATTTATCAGGTTAATCTGGATATTTTATATTTACTTATGGTTTCATTTGATTTGATTAATAAACTATTCCCTTTTCAGTTTATTTAAGTGGAGAAAACTGCAAAAAAATAAATAAATAAATAAATAATAATTGATTTTTTTTTTTTTTTTGTCTTTTTCTTTTCCGGGCCATGCGATTTCAAAATTGCAAGCGACCATCGTTCCTTTATCTTTTCCCTTCCCAACGATATCTATTTCACTGCATACCACACCCACCTCCATCGGTTTTCTCTCATTTTTCTCCATTTTCTATTTATTAAGTTAAAGGTTTTAAATAAATAAATAAAATATTATTTGTAAGCTTAGGGTTGAATTATGCAGTGACCGTAATTATGGAAATGGTATTTGCCTTATGAAATTGATTTTACTTTTTACAATGACCTAAGTACTATATTAACGTTGATTAGTCATTCAATTTTGGTTTGTAATGGTTATGCAATTGTAATGTTTTTGGTAATGATTTTGGTTTGTTGATCATCAACTTTTTTGGTTTGTTGATCGTCAATTTTTTGGTTTGTTGACACAACTGACCATTGTAATTTTGGTTCTACAACAAAACTTGTACATACAAATCCCATGGAAAATAAGAAATAGTTCTACTAAGCAAAAAAATTGAAAGCAAAACATGAAATATTGGTATGAGAAAAGTCAAAATGACAATAAGCCATAGCGTGAAGCAAAACATGTCATGAGTAATATATTAAAGGGATAATGACATAAAAACCCTTAAGTTTTGTAGAAATATACGGATTTACCCTTTTGTGGATTTTAAATTCACTAATACCGGATACTTGCAACTCTTTTTTATTTTACCATTTTATGTATTTTTTGTTCATTAAAGCCCTTAGGTTCTGGTTCATCTTGGACATTGAATCCTCAGAACCAGTCCTACAGCTTTGCTTCCGGCCACCATCAACTTTTTTCTGTTACACTAGTCCTTACGTTTTTTCCTTAAACTAGAACTACTCCCACTTACAAATGTACCATGCTTTCCCTTACAAGTTAATTATAATCTAAATTGTTACATTTTGAGCATTTTACTACATACCTTGTCTTAATAACTTGACATTTTCACCATATACTCATCATCATAGTTTCTAATAGCTTTCTAAACTCCATTCTATCTCGTCTTTTTAAGCTTTCCAACATGTTTGCAGTGATAAGGTGGGATCAAAATGGTTGTGCATAATGGCTTGGTCCACTTAATTAATTACTCCTGCCATTTATTGGGTGTACCTTGAAATGATACATATGCCTCCAAGTGTCCAACCAATAAATGGGATGTGTCCATCTTTCAGGTTTACCCCAAATCCCATATTATGGTCACTTCATGTTTGCATGGCATCCTAGTTACTACTCCCCACCTTCAGAAAGAGCAAGACCTTTCCTTCATCTCAACCACAAATTGATCATGCAAATGAAAAATAAACACAACATTGTACTTTGGAAAGTTCTATTTTGATGACCATGAGCTTTGTACCATATGGTGTTAGTGGTCCCTTCCACTTCATTATAACCTTTTCCATATTTGCAATTTTTTTCATCAAGTACTCACGGATAAACTTTGGTGCAATGATGATGGGCTTGTCTCTTCCGTCATCTAGCTCACTCTTCAGCACCTCACACATAGTATTAAGTTGCACATCATAATATGATCCGCCTAAACATGTATTATATATCAGTGTAATTCTAAATGGTCTAATACTTGAACCTAATTCATATGCATACTAACAAAATAAACAATACATGAGAAATGTGAGTGCTAGGAAGATTTATTTCAACCATTCATATGCATCATTGTTTAACTTTAACCTTTTCAGATCTTTTATACCAACATTAAAATGTTACATATAGCATGTTGTTCTTATACACATTGTCTTTACCAGTTGACCTGATTCTCATGAATATGCCATAAGTAAAACATGTAATTTGCACATGGAAAGGGTTTATAATTACTAAGATTACTCCATAAAATAATCAAATAGTTAGAAATATTTTCATTTATAATTAACAAGAGTAATATTTACATACATTTAAAACAATTATGCATTTTTCCTATCAAAAACAAAAGTGAAGTTTGATATTATTAACAAATCTAGGTCATCACCTAAGCATGATAAAAACCATGTCCAAAAGTTTGTATTTTCCACCTCAACTATGGCATAGACCATGGGGTAGATACAATTATTTGGGTCAACACTATGAAATACTCCTATATTGCTTAGTAAGTTGGTTACTCATGACTAGGAACTACAAAGATCAAATAAATAAAAATTAATGCAAAACGTACAACTACCATTTTGCATGTCTTAAATCCCTTCTTCAAACTACCAACATGATGACTGAATATCGTCATCATCATCCTCAGTTTCTGCAAATGCATCGTTCTCTTCTACTTTCATTGATTAAATGAATTTCATCTTCTTCTTTTGATCTGTTAGGATGGTACAATCGTCTTCAATTTCCTTAACAGTATCTTGTGGGGACTCAAAATAAGTTTTAATATTTGTCCAATTAACTTTGATGTATACCACTAACAATCTACGTTTATGGACATTGTTGTTAGTTTGCATACATCATTATCATACCTGTACCCGACCCATACCCGTTTCGGGTATGAATTTTAACCCCCGTCCGTGCTCCATTATCTATCAGGGAATCCCGCCCTGTTAGGGTCGGGTCCCCGCGGGTAACCGAATCCACGGGTCCAATTGGCATCCTTGATTTTGAATACGACATCAAAATAAAAAAGATTACGATTAATAACTATTTAATAAATCTAATAATAGTTACAAGCATGTCCATTTTCAATTATGTTGGTTAGATTTGCCACCACCTACCTACAGAAGAATCTGAATAAAACAAAACGTAATTTTCTTTTAAAACTATATTTTGTTTATTATAATATACAAAATAGAGAAGACTTGATGAAGTCGTCAAAGTCACCGATTACGACCCCACAATTGTCCAATTCCGTTGGGAGTTGGTTTAATTCACATTTATAATTTTGCGTTGGAAGATTAGTATCATATATACATTTTTTTTCCAAAGAAGAATTTCCAATCATCCGAGATCCGATAAACATTGATTTTGACGTAGTAGCGTATTTCTTGTTTTTCTTTTTTCTTTTTCTTTTATTTTTTTAATATTTTTCAATTATTAAGCATAAGGTTGGAGACCAGATGCCGGTTCAAAAAAAAAGGTTGTAGACGTGAGGTATTGTGATACCTTTACCATTTTTTTATTCCATATGGTGACAACTTTACTATATTTTTTCCATTCCATATAAGCATCAACTTATTGTCTTTTTTTATGGCTTCTTGTCTCACATAAGGAGTGGCGACGATGATATTATTATTTCTTTCAACAATTTAAACAAGAAACTTCAATTTCGTTAATCTAAATTAGAAGCAACTTCAAATAAAAAAACAATAATAAATAAATAAAAATAAATAAATAAATAAATAATAAAAAACAACAACTTAAAAATACATAAAATATAAAAACCTTTTTAAAAATAAATAATTACTCACGTTAACTTAAAACCTAGGATGACAATCATGTCGGCTTCCGGTTGGTGGATTGTTGGCAAGTCAGAATATATCAACTCGTACACAAATCATATAACTATTTGTATCACGGTTTGGCAGATTGGAAACATCAACCCGCACACGACCCGTCTAACCCATTTAGTTATATGGGTTTGTGGGTCAAATTCGGGTCGGTAAGTTTGTGAGTTGAACCATGAACCCAAATATTATTTGTATAATAGTGAGGACTAATTTGATTTAGCGCATGCAACACATAGGCTAATAGGCATAGTCGCATAATTTAAATATAATATATTATACAGTGAATTTTTCACAAGGAGGTATTGAGTTCAAATCTACTCAATAGGGATGAAAGTGAGTCCAAACCCAGACCAGATGGACCCGGACCCGGAAAACCCGGAACCGGTTAACGCGATTTTTTAGAACCGAAAATCAGACCGGTATATAGGAACTGGTTCCGGGTACAATACCTGGTAAAATGGGTCTAGAACCAGAAAACCCGGAAACATCAAAGTGAGTAGGTTGGAACCGGATAAAGTGGGTTTAGAACCGAAAAAACCTGAATTTTTTGGTAATTACTTACTACTTAGTGGATTGAACTTTGAAAATTTTCATATTGATATCCCGACTTTGGGGGACTGTAACTCATTGAATGTGAAATCAAAATTAACAAAATTATAGTCTAAAATAAAATTTGAAAAAAACCGCATATCAATCCGACTTTAAACAAATGAGATATGCATGTGTTAATATTTTCACAGAATACAAAGTACAAAAACAAATAGCTGAAAAAGTTAAAAATTTTCAGTTTTGATATCCCGACTTCGGAGGACTATAAATCATTGAATATTAAACCAAAAATGACAAAATTATAGTTTAAACTCATGTACAAACTGTAAACTACAAGTTGGAAAAAACCACATATCAATTTGACTTCAAACGAATTAGATATGTATGTTTTAAAACTTTCACCAAATACAAAAAAACTGAAAAACTAAAAACTTCCAACTTTGATATCTCGACTTTAGGAGACTGTAAATCAATGAATATAAAACTAAAAATGACAAACTTATAGTCTAAAATCATGTACAAACTCTAAACTACATGTTGGAGAAAACCACATGTCAATCGGAATTGAAACGAATGAGATATGCATCTTTTAAACGTTTCACAAAAACCGGTTTCGGCCCTAAAAGTGGTTCTGATTCCTAACACCGGTTCCGGTTTTTAGACCCGGTTTACCCGGACCCGATGGACCCAAACCCTAATTACCCGGAACCCGAATAAAGCCAATTTTTAAACCCGGAAGCGGAACCGGTTCTATATATTCCGGTTCTAACAGTTCCGGTTCCGGTCCGATTCTGGTTTAGGTCCGGTTTTCCGGTTCTAAATCGCATCCCTGCTACTCAAGACTCATTCCAGGGTTGCCAAGAGGAGGTTATGTAGCAACACTTGCAAATACAAAGACAAAACGTGTCCATGTCTTTACCAAATAGTGAACCACCTCCGGGGAAGTGTGCTCTAAAACGGTAATATCCTTTAAAAAAATTAAGGTTGACCTGCAAACCCAAATACCAACCCGAACATTACCCATTATCTGGCTAGTTAATGAGTTGGCGGCTCAGAAATCTCAACTCAAACCTGTTTATTTTCGTGTCGGGTTCGTGTCTTGTCATGGGTCGTATTGAGAATTGTCACCCATAATAAAACCATATTTCATATTCACAGTAGTAATAATAATAATAATAATAATAATAATAATAAATTATTACTATTGATAATTTATTTACAAAATGTATATTATTTCAACTATTACAAATAATGTGTATTATTTCAACTATTACTAAAACTAATTATTATTGACAATTTATAAAAAAAATGTATATTATTTCAACTATTACTAATAATTTATTATTGTTCCTTTTCATAAACATTGTCAAGATACATGGATTGTTGTCACATTAACCGAATATTTAATTTACTTTAATTGCTTCAACTTTAGCATAAAATAGTTTGTCTTTCAACAATAAAAAGTACATTAAACACCTGAAATTGAGAATTACAAAGATGAAAATTGAAAATTACTCGAACAAGAATGTGTCATCAATGGGAATTATCAGGTGGTACTTGTAACATCTTCGGTGGTAACTAAATATTAATAGCAATGGGATTGATGTTTAAACATAACTTCAATATCAGAGAAACAGAGAGAGCGACACAGATATTTTATAAAAGGAGAAAGGTCTTGGAAGGGAATCTATGGCCGAAAGGCAAGACATGGTATAACGGCCAAATAAATACAAGTTAAAAAATAAACCAATAGATGCCAAACAGATATTGTATCCTATCTAAAGGGGATCATATGAAATCTATGGAAACAAGGTGCTAAATTTAAACATTTCGAATCACAGGAATAAGATTCGTGTAAAATGCAAAAGAAAAATGTTGTGTCCATACCCCTTTTTCAGGGCACTAAAAATAACACAGAACAATGACCTTCTCAATGTCTTTGTCTGCAAAAGACATTCATCGGAAATAATCCTAAAAAGTTTGTCTAGTTGAGTCCAGTCTTGTCCAATCCAATCATGGCTCAGCCTAAATAGCATTGCCATCATCATTAAAGATTCATACAAAATACATGATGTAGACACAAGCTAGGTGCCAAGCAACAAACAACAATAATTTTGGAAAGAGTTTTTAACCACAGAATAAAGCCAAAAAGATGATTCCTAATCAACAATGTTGATCTACCCAAAGTGTAAATATATAATGGATATGTATATTGATAGATACTACTAATAGCGAAATCATCGTCTGTTAGCATAAATCATCTTACGGCTGACCACCTTTTAAAATTAAAATCCAGGTCATAAACTTTTGTCCTTAACACATTTAAGCTATAAAATATGCATAAAAACAAGCTATGATTCATGACATGCATCGGACCAAAAGATGGACAAATTTGATCAAGAAATGAAGGAGATTAATGGATCATCAGGCAAACCTGAGAGCGATGAGAAAGAGAAGGTGTCACGCGGATTATTAGGGATGTTATTTGAACATGCAGACTGGAGTGACATGGTTCTAATGGCATTGGGAACATGCGGATGCTTTGTAGATGGATTAAGTGTGTCTATAATGATGTTGGTTTTCAGTCACTTGATGAATGTTTATGCTTCGGTTTCTTCTTTAACACCCGCAGATGTAAATAAGGTTAGTTGTCCATGTCAGCAAATTAACTATAGACGATGTAGAATGCTATTAGCTAACCACCACATCCATCGGTTTTGCAGTATGCTCTCGCGTTTATCTACATCGCTATTGGTGTGGGTGCAGGCGCTTTTCTAGGTAAGGTGGGCCCGTTTGATACACAGTCTAGGACATAACAGGTTGTACTGTGTTTAGACCAAGACTGAGTCGGTTGTCAATGGGACGATACTGTTATTTTTTGTCCCACCCAAAAGGGTGGGACAAATAATCGCCCGTTTGTACAAAAGACGTGGATGCCCTCCTCGTCATCAAAAATAGACATTTAACATGGATTGACATTAAACAGAGGGATTCTGTTGGGGTCGAACAGCAGAGAGGCAATCATCCCGCATTCGCACCAAATATTTAAAAGCTATTTTACGCCAACAAGTAGGATACTTTGACACAACACTTGAAGCATCTCGTGTAACTACAAGTATTTCAACCGATATGATAAATCTACACGGAGTCGTTAGTGAAAAGGTGATCGATCCACTTCTCTAAGATTTCAACATGTTCTTTATCGTTATATACTTTTAGTTTAAGGGCACATGTGGTTTTTTTTCCAATAAGATGACATTTATCCTTAATTTAATACAATTTGATGACATTTTTTAACAGATTCCAAATTTTATCACGAATATATGGATGTTTATAGCGGCTGAGATAACGGGTATGTATTTGTGTTGGAGATTGGCGATTGTGGCGGTCCCCGCGATGTTTTTGTTGATTCTTCCGGGGTCAATTTATGGAAAGCGATTATCAAGCAATGAAGAGAAGCTACAAGAAGCTTATGCGGTTGCTGGTGGGGTCGCAGAGCAGGCTTTTTCATCAATAAAGACAGTTCATTCGTATGTTGGAGAGGAAAAAATGGTGAATCGGTTTTCAACCGCGTTAGGACCCACTTTGAGTCTTGGGATCGAACAAGGTTTACTGAAAGGGATAGTGTTTGGAAGTGTTGGAGTTATATACGCAATTTGGGCGCTTTTAAGCTGGTACGGGGGCGTTTTGGTCATTGACAAGGGGTTGAAAGGTGGAGATATTCTTAGCGCGGGAGTTTGTGTTATCTATGGAGGATTGTATGTATAAGACCATTTTGGTTTTTTTTTAATTTTGCCATTTTAGTATATAATGGTTTGATCACTATTTTGCAGTGGATTGGGAAGTTCTTTCATGAACATAAAGTACTTTGCAGAAGCAGGTATTTCAGCAGGGGTGATTAGTGAAATGATTGAAAGAATCCCAACCATAGATTCCGAAGATCAACAGGGGACAACCATAGATACAATCAAAGGTGAATTGGAGTTCAAAGATGTCTATTTTGCATACCCATCAAGACCTGAAAGCTTGGTTTTAAAGAAATTCAACTTAAAGGTGAAGCCCTGTCAAACCGTTGGACTGGTTGGTAGCAGTGGGTCAGGTAAGTCAACAGTGATAAATCTGATTGAAAGATTCTATGATCCTCTTGAGGGAGAGATTCTGTTAGATGACATCAGCATAAAGTCGCTCAAGTTAAATTGGTTACGTAGACAAATCGGGTTAGTGAGCCAGGATCCTATACTTTTCGCCACATCGATCAAAGAGAATATTCTATTCGGGAAAGAAGATGCCACAAGTGAAGAGATTGTAGAAGCAGCTAAAAGAGCAAATGCACATGAATTCATCACACAACTACCCAAAGCTTATGACACACAGGTAAGTGAGCATCGAGCACTTATCACCTTCTTATAACTTTCTTTAAGTTTGATTGTGTGTTTACTGTTTAGTTTATCTTCTGATTTGTTTTCTTAGGTGGGAGAATTAGGAACTCAAATGTCGGGAGGGCAGAAGCAACGGATTTCAATTGCGCGGGTCCTACTTCGAGATCCAAAAATCTTGCTTTTAGATGAGGCCACAAGTTCATTAGATTCACATTCTGAAAAAGCTGTACAACAGGCTTTAACTCAAGCTTCAATTGGAAGAACAACACTAATCATTGCACATCGTTTATCTACACTCGATAATGCAGATGTAATTTTCGTAATTCAATCAGGTGAAGTAATCGAGTCCGGATCACATAACCAACTTGTTTCAAACACTCATGGACCATATTCAACCATGGTCCAACTACAGAACACATTGTCGGTCAACGGTCAAACCGTATCACCGTCTCAAGAAACCAAAATCAAGACATTAGATGATGATGATGATGATGATGATGATGATGATGATGATGGTGGTGGTTTATCCATGAGAAGAGAGAAAACGAGACTGATAGTAGATAGTTCTTATCTTGAAAAAGATAGCAATCTATCATGGAAAGAATTGATTCGGATGAATGCTCCTGAATGGAAATCGGCTCTAGTTGGTTGTATAGGTGCTTTACTTAACGGATTAATTCAACCATTACTCGCGTTTTTTCAGGGTGCAATGCTTTCCATTTTCTTTCTAAAAAACCACGACGAAATCCGGTCTCAAACAACAACATTATGCTACATTTTTCTAGCCATTGCTGGATTTTCTTTCATCATCGGTGTGATCCAGCATTACTATTTTGGAATCATGGGTGAGAATTTAACGAAACGTGTCCGAGAATCAATGTTTTCAAAGATCATGAGTTTTGAAATCGAGTGGTTTTATCAAGAAAACAACAACACGGGAGCATTATGTTCAAGACTTGCTACAGACACAATCATGGTGAGAAACCTCGTAGCAGATCGATTGGCGTTTTTTGCACAAGCAATCTCGGCTTCAATTTCAGCAGTTATTTTGAGTATGATTTTGTCTTGGAAACTCGCTCTTGTTGCTGTTTCCTTACAACTAGTCATCATTGTGTGTTTTTACCTAAAAGCCCTTGTGACAACGGAAACCGAGAACAAGAGCAGTGAAATAGCAAGTGAAGCGGTTAACAACCATAGAGTTATCACTGCGTATCATTCGCAAGAGCAGGTTATGAGGCTGTTTGAAGAGACACAGAAAGGTCGAAAAATGGAGAGTGATAAGAAGAATTGGTATCAAGGAATGGCTTTGTTTGCTAGACCATTTTTAACTAATATCAATATTGCCATTTTATATTGGTATGGAGGAAGGCTTCTTTATGAGGGAGATATAACATTCAAACACCTTTTTCAGACATTCTACATTGTGGTGTCAGCAGGGATGATAATAGCAGAAACCGGGAGTATGACTGGGGATTTGTCATTGGGAAAAAACGCGTTACAATCCTTGTTTATGATTCTAAAAAGAGAAGGCAAAATGCAGACTCCAAAACAAGACATGATAATGCCAGAAAAGGTAGAAGGGCGTATAGAACTGAAAGAAGTGGATTTTTTTTATTTAAGCAGACCCACAAAGATGGCACTTAAAGGTCTAAGTTTAAAGATCAATGGTGGTGAAGTTGTTGCACTTGTTGGAACAAGTGGATCTGGAAAGTCAACAATTATAGGGTTGATCCAGCGATTTTTTGACCCGTGTAAAGGGTCTGTGGAAGTTGATGGAGTGGATATTATCCGCTACAATCTGAGGGCGTTAAGGTCATTTATAGCATGGGTTAGTCAGGAGCCTACTTTGTTTGCAGAAACAATAAAAGAAAACATTGCTTATGGGAAAGAGAATGCAACAGAAGCCGAGATAATCCAAGCAGCAAATCTAGCAAATATCCATGAATTCATAAGTTCAATGAAAGATGGGTATGAGACTTACTGTGGTGAAAGAGGGGTGCAGTTATCAGGTGGACAGAAGCAAAGAATCGTGATTGCTCGAGCAATTTTGAAAAATCCAGCTATTTTACTTCTTGATGAGGCCACAAGTGCTTTGGACTTGAGATCAGAGGCACTTGTTCAAGATGCTCTTGAGAAAACCATGGTTGGTAGGACATGTGTGATTGTAGCTCATCGATTGTCTACAATTCAAAGATCCAATAAAATATCAGTGATTGATAATGGAAGAGTTGTAGAAGAAGGATCTCATGATGATCTGTTAGCTAAAGGTAAAGAAGGTGCTTACTTTTCTCTTTTCAGTCTTCAACAACAAACCTCCCATAAGTAGTAGAAATTGAAGTGAGCTTGTAATAAACATCCATTACCTGCTATAAAGTTTTATATAGTAGCTATTCTGTAATCAAAGATGCAGTTTCTTGTAATCAAATCTTGTTTAAACTTAAATGATAAATCCATCAACTTTTTTCATATAACAAATGTACTAACGAAATAAAAAAAAAAAAAAACATATCTGTACAAACGAAACAAAAGTGATTCCAATCTTATGTCCACAAACAAACGATTCCATTCCTATCCGATGTAGCCAACGGTTTCCCAATTCCACTCCAAGAACAAGACAAAACCGAACCCGTATGTTCCTTAAGTGTACTGACGATATTACCCTTGGCAATCGACCAGACATGAACAACACCATCAACAGATCCAGCAGCAACATAATTATCATCAGCACTAATACAAGATCTACTCCAATTAGAAGCAACTCTATTCCCATTCGCCCTCAATGTCCCCATCACTTCAAGAGTCCTTGTATCAAACAAATTATGCAAATTATCCCTCCCACTTGTCAACACCGTGTTCCCATTTCTAGAAAGAGAAATAGAGGTCACAGCAAGAGAATGCGCCGCAACCTCACTCAATAATTTCCCACTCTTCATGTCCCACAACCTTAAATGCCCATCCATGTGTCCCGAACAAATCGTCTGTCCATCTGGCGTGAAAGACAGAGTATTACAATTACTCGGGAAGATAATCGTGTTGACACAATACCCTTTGTTAAGATCCCATATCTTGATTGTCCGGTCATACGCTGAGCTGGCGACATGGCGATTAGAGAATCTGCTGACATCAACAGCACATACTTTATCTTTATGACCTGTGAGGGTGTGGCGAACACGACCCGTATTTGTGTCCCATGCGTATAAGTTGTTGGAACTGCTTGCTGCTATGAGACATGTGTTGTCATTTGTAAGGGTGAGATCAAGGATGGATCCGATGCAACCATGGTAGGTTTTAGTGAGTTGACCGGTTGTTGTGTCCCACATTTTAACAGTTTGGTCTTGTCCTCCGGTGAGTAATTTCCCGGAAGTGTTTTCGAAGAGGATTGAAGCACAGCCACCTTCGTGGGCGGGGATCCGGTGGTTGCAGGTGTTCGGTATGGTGGACTCCACGTAGTATTCAGCTCCTTCTTCACTTTGGCGGACTACACCGTCTATCTGTTGTCTTGCAAGTTGTTCGAGTCCACTGGCTTTGAGCTTACCTAGCATGTCTTCATATAAAGCATTCGCCTGAAAATATAAATATAAATATAAATATAAAAATGAATGATCTGAAGCAAATTAAGTAACAAAGAAACAAGAAGTAAAGCATATACCTCGTTAAGGCGTTCAGCATCTTGCATTTTCTGCAACATCCACCGATCAATCAATGTCTTGTTTTCAGTCTCTGCATTGATAGCTCTAGTTCTCATTTCTTCATATTGAGATTTCAGTTCCTTATTCTCACCCATAAGCAATTCTAGGCCTTTAGTCTTTTCCTCTAGAAGTGCAGCCAAGCGAGAACATTCATCCCTGCATAACAGTCATCAAGATAATATTATTGTGAATTAAACCACTAAGAAGGAAAGGGGAGAACCTTGCTTGAGAAAGGTCATTTTCAAGATTAGGAATTAAGGCTTCTTTCTCCTGGACTAAAGATTTTGCAGCCCTAGATTCGGCCACTTCCACCACAAGCTGCTCAGATAATCGAGATTGAGCTTTGTAACATTGCTGAAGTTCCAATTCAAGAGTTTCTGCTTTATCCTTCCATTCTGAACCCTTCATGTTGCATATGTATAAAGAAAATCAGTTATATCACATTAACATACCAAGACACTTTAACTTTCCACAAACCTTTTTGACACCTTATTGTCTGCTTTCCTTCCAGATAATTTTAAAGCATGTAAATATTATATATGAACAATTTCTATAGCCATAACGTTCTTGATAAAATTCACATTAACTACTTGAATGTTTACAAAACTGTCAGACAATTGAAATGCATCTGAACACAAACAAGTTGTGGAAAGGAAAAAAAAAAATCCAAGATTGCAGTATATGTGTGCATTTGAGTACAGAAAGGGAACCTGGGAAGCAATAGGTTTAGAAAGAGCTATAATAGCAGGCCCGTGAGCTCCCTCCTCCAGCAGATGCCGCTTCCGAAGAGCCTTCAAAGCATGCTTTATTGCTTCTATCGCAATTTCGTCTTCTGACCTAAAAAGCGAACTCGATCAATCAATCAATCAATATTCAATCAGAAACAGTGTAAGCAGATTCAGTATATGAAATTTGTCGATTCTCAGTTGTACAAGTGATTCATAGAATTCAATGTTCATCGAAGCCTGGCGAAACGATTACTTACATGATGATGATTAGGTTACAATCCTGATCGGAGTAATTGAGGTTTTAGGGCTTTTGTGTTAAAAGGGTTTTCTTGAGGGAACGAAATTATTTGTAGATGAAAGTTAGGATGAAGTGTCTGAATTTTTAAAAAAGTGGATTACAAGATTCCTCCCTCGCGCAAAAAATAATAATAAGAATAATAAATAATAAATAATAAAAAATTTCATCTTTATTTGCAAAAATTAATTCGATAGTCCTCTCTTATTTGAATTTTGTATGATTATCCTAATATCGTTTTCCTTACATAAAAGAATGATTTTGCCCTTATCTATTTCTTTTTTATTCTTTTTATTTGTTAGTTATATTTAGTTAACTATATATTTATTATTTATCTCTTTCTTCATCTAAACAGAAGTCAGGGCATCACCGGCCACCACTAGCCAACTATCTCCGACCTACACTCTCCGGCCAGCCACTGGCCACCATCTTCGACCACCTACCACCGCTTGGGTCCACTGATACTCTCACTTTCACCCCTCACAACGGAAATCTGAAAATCCAAAAAACACACAATAATCCCACAAAAAACCCAAAAACTCTCACCATGGTTATAGAGTTGAAAACCTAGAATGCAGAACCACAAGACCACCGCCATTGAAGAGGGAGGGATAGACATGAGGTGGTCATCATCGGATTCCCCATAAATACGATTCCCACTTCCTTTCCATCCCCTTCATTGGACACTTTTTTCAGACATCACCCACCAACAAACATAAGAGAAAATGAAGTGTTCCAACCATCAGCATCCCCTTTCGCCTCCAACAACCCTTTCAAAGTCTAGATCCGAGAACAAAGAAGAGAGATGAGTAGTTTTCCCGAGTTTGTATCTGAAAACCCTAAACGGTTCGTGACGGCGGTGCACATGTTCGATTATCGAACGAAGAAGACAATGTTGATGTCGGAGACGGTGGTAAGTGAGCCTGCAAATCAGGAAATAATCCAGTGGGGATATTGCGGAGATGGCTCGAAGACGGCAACGCAAAAGTGGCGACGTCGGCAATATTGCTTTCTCTCTTTCTCTCTTAGGAATTTCGACGATGGTGGCCTTCCCTCTTGGTATCTTCGTCGATGTTCTTCCCCTCTCTCTGTAGATCATCAACATAAAAGACGAACTGATGGAGATGAACACCCCATTCCCGAGTTCAACTTAACGAGAGAAAGGAAAGGAAATGGATGGAAATGAGAAGAAAATAAAAGAAATTGATGTTCCCGAGATTCATTAAAGGAAGGAAGTGGAGGAAAATGGGAGGATCACTTTCCCTCCTAACTTTCCTTCCGATTTAGGAGAATTTGGAAAGAAATAACAAAAAGGGTAACATAGTCACTTTATGTCCATCAGAGACGAGCGGAGTGAGAAAAAATATTAGAGAGAATGTCCAAGTTAATTTTTAAAAACTGGGACTAAACGCATAATTGCCACCTTCACGAGGGACAAATTGTGTGATTTACTATTTTTAAAATCTGAATTTTTAAGATGTCTGAATTTCTAAGAGGTTTTGAATTTTTAAGATCTGAATTTTAAGATGTTTAGTTTGAACCTTTGAATAGTTGTGTTGAATTATAAAAATTACTATTTTACCCTTTTGTCTTATTTTCCGTTGAATTCAGTGTTTATGTTTATAAAATAACCAAACCAAACTCCTTAATAATATATATATATATATATATATATATATATATATATATATATATATATATATATATAGGGTTAGGTTCATTTGAGACCACTTATATTTTGTGAGACCGTGAGACGCATTTGTTTATTTTTTTATTTTTTTTTTATTTTTTTTAGTTAATTCATGTTCCAAAAATAATATTTAAAAAAAGAATTTTTTGATTTTTCCATTTATTTTGCATTTTAAAATTATTTTTAGAATATGTACAGTGTAATATTCTATTTAGAATATTTCACGTATTTTTCAAAAAAAATAGAATTTTTTTTTTATTTTTTTTAATTTTTTTTTATTTTTTTTAGTTAATTCAAGTTCCGAAAATAATATTTAAAAAAAGAATTTTTAGATTTTTCCATTTATTTTGCATTTTAAAATTATTTTTTAGAATATGTCAGTGAAATATTCTATTTAGAATATTTCATGTATTTTTAAAAAAAAAACGGATTTTTTTTTTTATTTTTATTTTTTTTATATTTTTTTTAGTTAATTCAAGTTCCGAAAATAACATTTAAAAAAAGAATTTTTGGATTTTTCCATTTATTTTGGATTTTAAAATTATTTTTAGATTTGGTCTCACGGTCTCACAAAATTAGAATGGTCTCAAATGAACCTGAACCTATATATATATATATATATATATATATATATATATATATATATATATATATATATATAGGAAGAGGTGAAAGTATGATACTATAATAAAGAAATATATAAAAGTACATTGTTATTTCATGCCTTCACCCTTAAAAAAAACAAGCTTACAATAGGCTATGAAAACAAATTGAAATGTATGTTTATATGGTTCACATTATATGTATACAACTTGATTCATTTACAGATCACGACAAGAACAAACATTTTTTGAAAAAAAATAATAAAATAAAACCCCTTAATAGTTACTCTAAATGCTTTCTTGAAAAAAAAAGCTTTTTTATGTAAAATTCCAAAAGAAGACAAAAATACCCCTTAAATTTTTTTTTGCACCAAACCTTTAAACCATTAACCAACTCTTTCTTTCTTCAGGTCATCCAAAGTCTCGATGCTTCAAGCAATCTAGAATAACCCAATCCACTTGACAATAACAAGGAAAAGACCATTATGTCCTTTATTTTTATTTTTGCACAAGGTTATTCAATATTTTTATCTTTAATTCAGAAACATTAATACCTATCAAACTGCAACCAAAGTTATGATTACAGAATATACAATCTAAAGTGATTACAGTATTCAAATTATGTTATAACCATCTAGTAAAATTAGAGTTTTATCTTTTATATGATGGGTTGGATTACCAAACATCTATATCTCTATGTGTCTTCCTCATCAGCTAAAGTGTTGTTTTTCCTTGGAAACACTAGTGTTATAAAGTACACAACTTTGTGATTTGATTAAAAACCTATTGCTGCAAAACATATATTGATAGAGCCTCACAAGACTTTGTATAAGCAGTTGGTGTGCTTAAGAGCTTCAATGAGTTAACTCTTTATACCCACAAACATAAACCTGAATGTATGACTAGAAACATAACCCTAACTATGTATTTACAAACATAAACTTGCATTTATGATTAGAAAACATCTAAATTAGGTTTCCTAAGAAGTTGACTGTGTATTTCCAAAATTGATTGAATGGAACATTGGATTATATACTCTAGAATAAAATATGCAAATAAAAACGAGGGGGAATGAAAAATCATACAGAGGCGGCTGAGGAAAGCATGTCGATTTTGGTTGCTATTCATAGCCAAGTGAGGAAGGTAAAACTTCCCTCTTAACTTGGATATGAGATCTGGGGTGTCGGGCTGGCTTCGGGGGTTTACGCGCAGAGCTTCGGCACAAAAACGAGGAGAAATGAGCAAATAAGCCCGGAACCCTCGCATCCTATTTATAGGAGGCTGGAGCCTCGGAGTACGCGGGACGTACTCGTCCGAAATCGTCATGGCGTTCGTCATCCGAAGAAATCGAGTGCGAAGGTCGTCATGCTTCGTTGTACGCGGGGCGTACAGCAGTACGCTGGGCGTACTTCGGATATGCCCGGTGACTCCCCTTCGGATAATACCGGGTTTAATAATTAAATTTAAATATAAAATATTTAATAAACTTCGGAAATTCATATCTTCTTCATACAAACTCCGTTTTCGACGTTCTTTATATCCACGCGAAGGTGAGACTATGCTCTACAACTTTCGTTTAGACTCTGTCGGCTAATTTTGACTTTATTTTTATTATTTATTTTTAATAGGCCGGGACAGAAAAAACTTCGTTATAAATTCATAACTTCTTCATTTGACGTCCGTTCTCGCCTAACTTTTCATCGCTTCGATACCAACAACGAGACCTTCGATCCTCGTTTAGATTGTTTCGGCTAAAAACCGCTCAATCTCAAATCGAGTATTTCAGGCTGCATACCGCTAAGTCGAAACTTCAGAAAATCATAACTTCTTCATATGAAGTCAGATTTGGGCGTTCTATATATATTCGGAAACCTCGTTTCAACTACTACAACATTAACCAAAGATATCAAGTTTATTTTACACTTAATTTTTGACGCTTATTTTTATTCTTAATTAATTCAACCACATAATTAAGCAATTAAGCACAAAACACATAATACTCAAATAATACACTTGTATTATTTCAAAACGGGTTACAAAGGTTAACCTAGACTATTATATCAACATTAATGACAAGCCCAGAAACACAGGCGTTACAATTCTCTCCACCTTAGAATGATTCCGTCCCCGGAATCACACATCAACAAACAAATGCGGATAGCAACCCATCATGTCACTCTCCGTCTTCCAGGTGAGATTCGGCCCATTCGTGTGTTTCCATCGGACAAGCACTAACTCGACCATCTTACGTCGCAACTTCTTAGTCTTTCGGTCAACAATTGCCTCTGGTTCTTCAATCAACCTTTTGTTCTCATCGATTCTCAACTCCGAAAGTGGAATCATGTCGGGAACTTCTCCCGTGAACTTCCTCAAATAACACACATGAAAAGTGTTATGAATTCCATTCAGTTCTTCTGGTAGTTCGAGCTTGTAAGCTTGGTCCCCAATCCTCTGAAGAACTTTAAACGGTCCAATAAACCTTGGACTCGACTTTCCCCTTTTACCAAATCTTATAAGTCTCTTCCACGGCGATACTTTAAGCAAAACCGAATCTCCAACTTCAAAAGTCATCGGTCTTCGCTTTTTGTCAGCATAGCTCTTTTGACGATCCTGAGCTGCTAACATTCTTTCCCTAATTATTTTCAACTTTTCAGCAGTTTGATGGACTATCTCCGGTCCCATAAACTGGTTTTCCCCAGCCTCAAGCCAACAAGACGGCGTACGACACTTCTGTCCATACAAAGCTTGGTAAGGTGCCATCTTAATGCTCGAGTGAAAACTATTATTATAGGAAAGTTCTACCAAAGGTAAATGTTCATCCCAGTTACCTAGGAATTCCAAGGTACATGCTCTCAGCATATCTTCAAGTGTTTGTATCGTTCTTTCACTCTGACCATCAGTCTGCGGATGGTAAGTTGTACTTAAACATAACTTGGTACCCATTTCCTCTTGTAGACTTTTCCAAAACCTCGAGGTGAAACGGCTATCACGATCCGATACAATCGTTAACGGAACACCGTGAAGCCTCACAATTTCCTTCACGTAAGAATTTGCAAGCTTCTCCATAGACCATTTCTCCTTGGCTGCTATGAAATGCGCACTCTTAGTGAATCGATCAACGACCACCCAAATCATGTCGTGACCATTCTTTGTTCTGGGCAGCTTAGTGACAAAATCCATAGCAATGTCTTCCCACTTACCCATAGGCACAGGCAAAGGTTCTAAACTCCCGTACGGTTTCTGATGTTGTGTCTTTACTCTCGCACAAGTCACACACTCAGCCACATACTTTGCAACATCAAGCTTCATCGTCGGCCACCAGTAATAGGGTTTTAGGTCCCTATACATTTTAGTGCTACCAGGATGAATCGAGTACATGGTTTTGTGAGCTTCTTCCATCAGAAGATCTCTGACTCCTCCTGTCTTAGGTATCCAAATCCGATCTTGGAACACCTTCAGTCCATGACTGTTTACACCGAACACCAACGTTTTGCCCAAACGTTCCTCCTTTCGGTTATTCTTCTCAGAAGCTTCACTTTGAGCTTTCTTTATACTTTCCAAAATGGTCGAGACAACTTCAATTCTCAACGCTCTTGGCCTTTTCCTTTCAAGATTGACCTTCCGACTGAGAGCATCAGCAACAACATTAGCTTTACCGGGGTGGTAAAGTATCTCACAGTCGTAGTCTTTAAGTAATTCTAACCAGCGTCGTTGCCTCATATTCAATTCCTTCTGATTAAAGAGATATTGGAGACTCTTATGATCAGTGAAAAGTTTTCACTTCGTGCCATAGAGGTAATTCCTCCATATTTTCAGAGCGAAAACTACCGCTGCCAACTCCAAATCATGAGTCGGGTAGTTCTTTTCATGCTCTTTCAGCTGTCGAGACGCATATGCTATCATCTTTTCTCTTTGGGTCAAAACACAACCCAATCCGACCCCAGACACATCGCTATAAACAGCGAAGTCTTCAACTCCATCGGGTAGAGAAAGTATCGGTGCCTCGCATAGCTTCTTCTTTAGCTTCTCAAATGCTTCTTTATGCTTATCATTCCAAGCATAAGTAGCTCCTTTGTGGGTCAAAGTTGTTAATGGAGTAGCAATTGAAGAAAAACCTTGATAAACCTTCGGTAATATCCGACTAATCCTAAAAAGCTTCGAATCTCCGTGGGACTTTTCGGTTGTTCCCACTTCATCACAGCTTCGATCTTCGCTGGATCAACCATTATCCCTTCTTGGTTGACCACGTGACCCAAGAATTGGACTTCACGAATCCAAAAATCACATTTGGAGAACTTTGCATACAACTTCTCCTTCTTCAAGACTTCTAACACTTCTCGCAAGTGTCTGCCATGCTCCTCTTGGCTTTTCGAATAAATCAGAATGTCATCTATGAACACTATCACAGATTTATCTAGGAACGGATTACAAACTCTGTTCATTAAATCCATGAATGTTGTCGGAGCATTGGTTAGTCCAAACGACATAACCAAGAACTCGTAGTGTCCATATCTAGTTCTGAATGCAGTTTTCTCGATATCTTGCTCTCTTACTTTTAGCTGATGATATCCTGACCTTAGATCGATCTTCGAGAAATAGCTCGAACCTTGTAGTTGATCGAACATGTCATCAATCCTCGGCAACAGATATCTATTCTTTATTGTTGCCTTATTCAGCTCTCTGTAGTCGATGCACATTCTCATACTTCCATCTTTCTTCTTCACGAATAACACCGGAGCTCCCCAAGGCGATGAACTAGGTCTAATGAAACCTTTGTCCAATAACTCCTGAAGTTGCATCATCAGTTCCTTCATCTCTGTCGGTGCTAATCGATAAGGTGCTTTTGTTATTGGCGTTGTTCCTGGTAACAAGTCTATTCTGAACTCCACTTGTCTATCAGGTGGTAATCCAGGAAGATCTTCGGGAAATACTTCCGGATAATCACATACGACAGGAATGCTCTGCATCGCCTTTTTCTCCTTCTTAGCATCTATCACGAATGCTAGATACGACGTACATCCTTTAGCCAAACACTTTCTGGCTTTCATCAATGAAATGATTCCAGAATTTACTCTGCGTTTATCTCCATACACCATAAACGACTCTTTCCCAGGCGGGTTTACTTTGACTATTTTCTTCTTGCATAAAATCTCGGCATCATTGGCGCTAAGCCAATCCATTCCCAAAACGATGTCGAAACCATTAAGTTCGATAGACAATAATTCCTCATGGAACTTATTCCCATTCATATCAATTAAGATGTTTTTCATGCGATAGCTAACAGGTACAAACTTGCCACTAGCAACTTCGACTAACAAAGCATCATCTAGTCTAACAACAGGCAAAACTAGTTTTCTACCAAATTCATGCGATATAAAGGAGTAGTTGGCTCCATAATCAAATAAAATTTGGGCAGGCAATGTGTTTACGAGAAAGGTACCTGAAGCGACATCAGCTTCATCTTTAGTAGCTTCCAGTGTCATCTGGAATGCTCTCGCCTTTGGCTTTGGTGGAATGTTGGGTCTAGCTGCCTCCTTCTTCTTCGGGCAGTCCCTCGACATGTGTCCCTCCTCACCACAACCATAGCAAACCTTTTTAGAGAGGGTGCATTCATTTGCATAGTGACCTGGATTTCCACACTTGTAGCACGTGGCCACTACCTCACATTTCCCATGATGCTTCTTCTTGCATTTGTCGCACCATTTCGCTTCGCCTCCTCCTCCTCTCGAACCAGACTTCGAGAACTTGTTTTTCTTATTGGACCCTGAAGTTCCATCGAACTTCCTCTTTTCACCAACTTCTATCCTTTCTAGACCCTTTTCCTTCTGCTGGGCCTCCACATTCTTAGCTGCACGAACAACCGTTTTCAGAGTAGTTGCCATCTTGACTGTCGGACCAAAGTCGGCAGACAGTCCATTAGCAAACCTCTCAATCTTGGAGAGTTCCGTTGGCACTAGGTACGGAAATAACTTCATTTTCTCAGTAAATGCAGTAGCATAGTCGTCTATGCTCATTTTCCCCTTCTTCAAGTTTTGGAACTCATTGTTCAGATCAATCAGATCTATCTCTGAACAATACTACACCCTTAGTTGTTCCAAGAACTCCTCCCATGACATTTTCAGGGCTTCTCCTCGTGGCATAGTATCTGCCAACAACTTCCACCAACTCAATACTCTAATTTTCAGTTGTCTAACTGCAAAGACGGTCTTCTGTTTGTTGCTACAGTCGCAACTTTCAAATACCATCTCCATCTCGGAGATCCAATCCATTATCTCAACAGGCTTTGGGCTCCCAGAAAGACTTGGCGGCTTGGCGCCCAAGAAGTTCTTGTACATTCGCTCATCCTTGTTGTTTCTCCTTTCCGGATCGTTCCTTCGTTCTCCTTGAGTCCCAACTTGACTCATAATGCGACTATTGTTCCCTTCCTCCGATTGCTCGGGAATTAATTCGGGTTCCTCAATAGGTATGATAGGTTCATCCCTATTATCGTGCAACATCTGTCGCATCGCATCCCTTTGTTCGGCTAACATAGCCCGAATCATGGCTTGCACCACAGCCATTGTTATTGGTTCTGGTGCTGCTGCTACAACATGTATTTGCTCAATCACTAGCGGTTGATTCCTGTTTTCATCCGCGTTTCCAACGCCACTCCTTGTTCTCACCATTTTTGATCTACACACCGAATAAGGTGAAATTTAGATCTTCATTCACGATAGATATTCAAATCATCCTTATTACTCCGAAACGTTTACATGCTAGTTCTAATAACGTAGGCATACGCTTAGAATCCTACACACATAAGGTTTCCAGATCCGGTCGACAACAGACCGTAGATCCGAACAATTAATATCATATATGGCAACATATAACATTTAGCACATAAAAGCATTTTAGGCAACTTTCCTAAAATAAACTAGTGCTCGTGTCTAAAATCCAACAGACACACATCTCAAAATTCCACTTAGCATTCTAAGTTTAAGTCTAGAAATCCTACAAATTCCTAGTTCGCTTAAACTAATGCCCTGATACCAACTGTGACATCCCCAAAATCTCGACTAGAAAAGACCGATTTCAGTTATGCTTTTTAAAATAATTTCAGAGTAAATCCTTTTGATTTAAAAGTGTTGCGGAATTTGTTCCCAAAACAAAACATGATAAAATAATATTTATCAAAGCATTTCATCAAGAGATGCATTTTCATTATATAATCAAAACTCGGGATGTCATGTTCCAATACAGACCATAAAGCATAAACGATAACATTACAAGTCCTTCAACAAATATATACATATACAGACTTGTAAACAAAACAACTTGATGATTCAACCATCTTATGCCCTCGCGCCACTACCTGTAATACAGTTAAAACTGAGTGGGTCAGGCTTGGGAGCCTGGTGAGCATATAGGGTTTTCAACCCACAATAAATTAATTATATTTAATTTCACCAACCAATCACTATCCCGATTACCCATTCCCGTTATCCTCACTTTACGTCCCTAAAACAACATCTATCTCAAGGGACCTAATCTAGGATTTTCATCGGGACGGACATTACTGCAAAAGGGGTTTCCTCAACAATAGATATCCTAGAGGCAACCATGAGGGGGATAGAGTACACCGGTGAACACATCGTTCACAACACCTACAGGTTATGAACCTGCTAGCGTTCCACTGGACTGTCTAGAAAGAGTCTGTGGTCGTTATCCATACTCCGCTGAATAACTAGATCAACAACAACAACAACAACATCGAGGCCTCTCATCTGTTTATTTCACACCAACTATCTACCCATGTTCTACCCAACATATTAGTAGATAAAAATATATATTTTCATACATAGTTTAAAACCTGTATAGCATTTTCAATCAATATATATTCCACATAACAGATGAGGCATACCCACATAACACGTATTTCATAGAAAGCAATTCAGATCTATGAGATGGAAGCGAGTGAATATACATTCACACACATAACAACAAAATTATACACATAACACGTATTTCGTATAAAATACTTCATAATCATGCGTTAGAAGAAAGTAACTACGCACTCACACATATAAACAACAATATACTTAATACACTCGAACCATACTTGTATTATTATCGTGTTTATGAAAGGTAGTCTACACTCACTTGATCAGAAGATGATCGGACAACACTACGACTTGCAGAAGTAGTAATCCTCAGCAGATCTGGAAGATCTCTACAAAAATCGAACTTCTCGCGGGCAGAGCTTCGGCTCGGGAACCGCACTTCTCGGGATCTTCGGGATCGTAAAACTTCCCTCTTAACTTGGATATGAGATCCGGGGTGTCGGGATGGCTTCGGGGGTTTACGCGCAGAGCTTCGGCACAAAAACGAGGAGAAATGAGCAAATAAGCCCGGAACCCTCGCATCCTATTTATAGGAGGCTGGAGCCTCGGAGTACGTAGGGCGTACTCGTCCGAAATCGTCATGGCGTTCGTCATCCAAAGAACTCGAGTGCGAAGGTCGTCATGCTTCGCTGTACGCGGGGCGTACTTCGGATATGCCCGGTGACTCCCCTTCGGATAATACCGGGTTTAATAACTAAATTTAAATACAAAATATTTAATAAACTTCGGAAATTCATATCTTCTTCATACGAACTCCGTTTTCGACGTTCTTTATATCCACGCGAAGGTGAGACTACGCTCTACAATTTTCGTTTAGACTCTGTCGGCTAATTTTGACTTTATTTTATTATTTATTTTTAATAGGCCGGGACAGAAAAACTTCGTTATAAATTCATAACTTCTTCGTTTGACGTCCGTTCTCGCCTAACTTTTCATCGCTTCGATACCAACAATGAGACCTTCGATCCTCGTTTAGATTGTTTCGGCTAAAAACCGCTCGATCTCAAATCGAGTATTTTAGGCTGCCTACCGCTAAGTTGAAACTTTAGAAAATCATAACTTCTTCATACGAAGTCAGATTTAGGCGTTCTATATATATTCGGAAACCTCGTTTCAGCTACTACAACATTAACCAAAGATATCAAGTTTATTTTACACTTAATTTTTGACGCTTATTTTTATTCTTAATTAATTCAACCACATAATTAAGCAATTAAGCACAAAACACATAATACTCAAATAATACACTTGTATTATTTCAAAACGGGTTGCAAAGGTTAACCTAGACTATTATATCAACATTAACGACAAGCCCAGAAACACAGGCGTTACATAATAAGCGTTAAAAATGATGTTTTTGATAGAAGATTATCCACGATAAATAATCTTAACCAAAGTGATAGTTAAGGTCAGCAATGGTAATATATTTGACGTAATAAAGAAGAATTATATGAACATTATGTGTTTCATGATTATTATAATATAATAAAATAGGAAAAATCAGTTGAATCGTCCATAAATCGTAAAAACAAGTGCGCTAAAACATATATATTATTATATATTTAGAAAGTACACGTCTTCCTGATCCCGAAAATATAAATTTCGTAGAAATCCAACTACGAACGCCTGATTTGGTGTATAGATTGACATGGTGAGGACTCGAAGCGGATTGAGAAACAGTAACCAACAACCTGAGCCACAAGTGATTGAGCGTGCACCAGAGGTAGCAGCTACACCCGAGCCAATCACGATGGCAGGAGTCCAGGCAATGATTCAGGCTATGATGGTCGAACAAAGGGAGGAAATGAGGCAAATGTTGCTTAATAGGGATGAAACTATGGTGCCAATTGTGCAACTGAATGAGGGACAATCAGAAGAAGGAAACTATAGTAGAACTCTTAGCCAAGCTAACCGCCAGTAGTTGGAAGAAATAACCAAGATGAAGGGATTGAAAGGAATGGATGTAAGTATAAAGACTTCACGAATTGCAAACCATCAACATTTACTGGGAAAGAAGATCCAATCGGAGTTATGGATTGGATCTCTAAGAACTAGCTTTCATAACATGTGGTTGAAAGGGCAAACTACAAACCACTTATGTTGTGCGTCATTTTAGGGGTGGAGTTGTTCGTTGGTGGAACACTTTGGAAAAAGATCATGAGACCCAATGAGCCACTAAGCTTTGTGCTTACGGTTTAATTTTATGTTTCAGGTACTTCCGTTTCAAAAAGGAAGAGTTCGACCTGATCGCAGGGCATCCACCCGTGTCTAATATTTTGTGATTTTGAGATTGTACTTTGATCACTATTTTCACATTGACATACATATGATGGGTTGATATGAATATTTGATGATTTTGCCTGACTTTAAAATGAAATTTTTACTTATGATTTTTGGGATGTTTCATCTATTTAGGCAATACTATCCTAATTCAATGTATTTATCTAACACAGAGTATGTAGGTATTAATATACTTTTATATTTCTGTTTAATAATACTTCTTTTATTATTATTATTATTATTATTATTATTATTATTTATTATTATTATCATCATGTAATAATATATATATATATATATATATATATATATATATATATATATATATATATATATATATTTGATACGACACTTTTATTATGGCTTTTGAGATACCTGACGTATGGTTTTTATTATATGACCTTCAGTGTTATGACTTTTATTATTATCTAAAAACAAAAATTTTGGGTCGTATTTTTGGGATGTTTCAAGTTGGTATCAGAGCCTTGGTTTGAGGAATTCAGGCACACTCTCGGGTGTGACTGGACTCAAACTAAGGAAATGGTAGAAAGATTTTCAAAAGTATTTTCAAAAAGATTTTGAAAGGAAAAACCTAAAAAGAGAAAGAGTTTTGAGAAAAGGAAAAGGGTGTGGTGCATGCGATCAGTCGAGCTCAAGTAAGTACTCCCAAATTACCCATGCAAGTTTATGCTATGATTATCAGTTTCAGTTTCAGTAGAACAACATGCTAGATTAGGACTGAGGATCTAGGAGGATGCCTTATGTAACTGCTATATGTGTTTCAACTTTATAAGAATTGCATGCTAGTTTTGAGTAGACAGCAGTAGGATAGCCTGTTTAGGTTATGCCTGATAGTATGAGCTTAGCATTGTATGCCAGTACAGTTCCTTGTAATGAGGATAGAATTGCTTGAGTAGTTTCCTGTGTCTGAATGCTGCTTGCTATGTGCTTTGTGGGGCTCTAAGTGATGTGAGTTAGCCATTAGGCGACTACGTCACATCACATGTGAACAAGGTTAAATAATCTCAGAGTGCTAGACCTGGCCCTATTGCGCAGCTCTTGTATGAGTTTAACCATTGTGGGGACGGGCCTTTTACTCAAAGGATTATCTGAGCCTCGCCACATGTGATGGTATTCAGGTGATGGCTAATTGGCATTACAAGGGGGCCTTTCAGCAGCTGAGGACTGGTTTGGGTAGAGTCAGAGATTTCCCTAGGGCAAGCCTAGGATGGGAGCAACAGAGATTAGTAGCAGTAGTAGTGATTTGGTGGAGTCAAGGCGATACTTGAGGAAAGTACGGATAGATGTGGAAGGTAGTATGGGCCCGTACTACTGAACGCAGAGGATCCGTACTCGAATCAAGGAAAGATGAGATGAGGCTAGGAAACTTGTGGTAGTAGTGATCCCTCGAGTTATATCTATGTTTCTGGAGTTTATTATGATGTGTTTTCAGAACGGTGGTACTACGCTCTAGGCCAGCAGTCAGCAGTTCAGAGGCCGGAGGGGGATCAGGATCAGGCCCGGAGGTCGGGCAGTTAGATGAGTAGACTAGGGAGTTTCTCTCTTCAGAGATTACTCGCACCATACTTGAGCAGACTCCTATGATCTTTGGTTCGATCAAGGAGGGTATCTTAGAGTTGATGGATGAGAGATTGAGCACTTTTCGTGCTGAGGTAGCGGTCATGATGGGGTCGCGCATGCTTACCTTCAGGGAGTTTCGTGCATGTGGAGCTCCAAATTACCACGGGACGCGGGACCCCATAGCGAGTACTAGATGGTTGGCGGATGTGGCCAATGCTTTCCGCACGAGCAGATATCCCGAGGGGGACAAGGTCAGATTGGCATCCTGTCTTCTGAAGGACAGGACACGGGATTGGTGGGAGGAGGTCGGACATGCCATTGGAGACGACGCAACTTTGGATGCTATGACCTGGGTTGATTTTACTACCAGGTTCAGAGCTGAGTTTGCACCGGTCATTGAGGTGCAGAAGTTAGCCAGAGAGTTTCAGGATCTTACCCAGACTACAGAGACAGTGGCAGAGATTACCGCCAAGTTCAGGGAGAGGGCTCTTCTTGTTTCTCAGTACGCGGCTGATGAGGAAATGAAGAAGGCTCGTTATCATGAGATGCTGCGGAGTGATATCCGCCAGTTCGTGAGCCGGTCCAGCTGTAAAACGCTGGATGACATGATTGCTAAGGCTCGAGAAAGAGAGAGAGAGAGAGAGAGAGAGAGAGAGAGAGAGAGAGAAAGAAAGAGAGAGAGAGAGAGAGAGAGAGAGAGAGAGAGAGATTGACCTTGAGATGGAGAGAAAGAGGAAGCTGGAGGCGGCTCCAGGTTCAGGGAGTTCGGGCAAAAAGCCCAAGGGTTCAGATCACAGAGCTATGAGTGAGCAGAGCCACGGTCGATGTGGCAAGTGTGGGAGATTGCACGATGGGGCGTGCAAAGCAGGGAGTGTCGGTTGCTACAAGTGCGGACGGACTGGACATATGAGCAGAGATTATACAGCCACTACTACCGCCGTTGCGACATCAGATTTGATTTGCTTTCAGTGCAATCAGAGGGGACATAAAAAGTCCCAGTGTCCGAGTTTAGCCGCTGCAGGGAAGGTGTCAGCACCTGCTTCTGCTACCTTGAGGATTGCGGATGGCTGTCAGGGCCGAGTTGAGACGCCGGTGGTGAAGAGTAGGGCTTTTCAGTTGACGGCAGAGGAGGCGCGAGCGACTTCTAATGTGGTGACAGGTATGTATTTCTCCCTTATCTATGCATTTATTATTGATTGTTTCTTATGGTTATATGTTTTATATAGGGTCGTTCTCAGTGAACGACATTTCGGCTACAATACTGTTTGATTTGGGGGCTACCCGATCATTCATCTCTCTTGCACTTAGCAAGACGTTTAGTAGAGCTCCAGGGGAGCTAGATTGTCCACTTGAGGTTGGGATAGCAGCTGATAGGACCATTAGGGTTGCAAGGGTACATAGAGGATGTTCCCTACGGTTATTCGATGAGCAGTTTCCGGTGGACTTGGTCCCTATTCCCCTGCGAGGGAATAAGGTTATAGTAGGCATGGATTAGCTGAGCCCCAATGGGGCGGTGATAGATTGTGAGCTACATTTGGTGAGGGTTCGCACTCCCGGTGGGGGGAGAGTTAGTGATTCAGGGCGAGAAGCCATAACGCGGGCCAGTTCTGTGTTCAGCAGCGAGAGCGAGGCGCTACTTCCAGCAGGGTTGCGCCGGTTATATTGCCTATGTTGTAGATGCCCGGGAGAAGGGCAAGTTATCGGTTGATGATGTTCCGGTTGTGCGAGACTACCCGGATGTATTTCCAAAGGATTTGCCTGGAATACCTCCTGAGAGGCAGGTCGAGTTCAGGATTGACCTGATCCCTGGTGCGGCTCTGATAGCCAAGGCACCGTATCAGTTGGCTCCCCCAGAGATGCAGGAGTTGTCTACGCAGCTGCAAGAGTTGCTAGACAGGGGTTTTATCAGATCGAGCAGTTTGCCCTAGGGAGCACTGATTTTGTTTGTGAAGAAGAAGGACGGGTCACATCGTATGTATATAGATTACCGGGAGTTGAACAAGGTAAAGGTGAAGAACCGTTACCCACTTCCAAGGATAGATGATTTGTTTGATCAGCTTCAGGGAGCGTCTTAGTTTTCCAAGATCAATTTACGCTCCGGGTATCATTAGATGCGAGTCAGGGATGAGGATGTGCAGAAGACTGCTTTCAGGACCCGTTATGGTCATTATGAGTTTGTGGTGATGCCGTTTGGGCTTACCAACGCTCCAGCCGCATTCGTGGATCTCATGAATCGCGTGTGCAGACCGATGCTTGATCGGTCTGTGATAGTGTTCATTGATGATATCTTGGTTTATTCCAAGACCCAGGAGCAGCACAAGGAGCACCTGAGGGAGGTGCTAGAGGTCTTGAGGAGGGAGAGACTTTTTGCGAAGTTCTCCAAATGCGAGTTCTGGTTGCGCGAGGTGCAATTCCTTGGTCACCTCGTCAACCAGAAGGGTATTCTGGTAGATCCGGCCAAGATAGAGGCCGTGATGCAGTGGGAGGTCCCGAAGTCTCCACCTAAGATTCAGAGCTTTCTAGGTTTGGCAGGGTACTACAGGAGATTCATCCAGGATTTCTCCAAGATAGTTGTACCTCTCACCCGACTGAATAGGAAGTCAGTGGTGTTTCGCTGGGGGCCTGAGCAGCAGGCAGCATTCGAGACCCTTAGACAGAGATTATGTGAGGCACCGATTCTTGCCCTGCCAGAGGGAGTAGAGGATTTTGTGATCTACTGTGATGCTTCGATCACAGGTATGGGACCAGTGTTGATGCAGCGAGGCCGTGTGATAGCTTACGCCTCGAGACAGTTGAAGCCTCACGAGGCTAACTATCCTACACATGATTTAGAGTTGGGGGCAGTGGTGTTTCCCTCAATATTTGGAGACATTACCTCTATGGGGTCCGTTGTACCATTTACACGGATCATAAGAGCTTGAGGTACCTCATGGATCAGCCGAATCTGAACATGAGGCAGAGGCGATGGTTAGATGTATTGAAGGATTACGATTGTGAGATCCTTTATCACTCAGGGAAAGCCAATGTGGTGGCCAACGCCCTAAGCCGCAAGGCGGCAGCATCCCCGATCAGGGATATATGTCTGAGAATGACAGTGATTACTCCATTATTGGAGCAGATAAGAGAGGCACAGGTCGAGGGCCTCAAGGAAGAGAGGCAGAAGAGTGAAAGGATCATGGGCCGAGTAGCTTCTTTTGACTATGACAGTCGAGGATTGTTGACCCTTCATGGACGAGTTTGGGTGCCGTACTGGGGAGGGATACGATAGGTGCTGATGGATGAAGCCCACAAGTCTCGATTTTTTATCCATCCAGGGGCGACGAAGATGTATAGAGATCTTCGACCCTATTATTGGTGGCCCTGCATGAAGTGGGATGTCGCCTGATATATGGAGAGGTGCCTAACCTGCAGGAAGGTCAAGGCAGAACACCAGAGGCCTCACGGCAAGATGCAGCTGTTAGACATTCCAGTGTGGAAATGGGAAGACATCACCATGGATTTCATCACAAAGCTTCCCAGGACTGCTCGTGGAGTGGATTCGATTTGGGTTGTTGTGGATCGGTTGACGAAGAGTGCTCACTTTATACCGATTCAGGAGAGTATATCGACAGAGAATCTAGCCGATATTTATGTGCGAGAGGTGGTGGCACGGCATGGAGTGCCTGTCTCGGTGGTGTCAGACCGAGACGTCCGTTTTACTTCTAGATTCTGGAAGCGGTTTCAAGATGAAATGGGGACTCGTCTCCATTTCAGCACCGCTTTCCACCCTCAGACGGACGGGCAGAGCGAGAGGACGATCCAGACTCTCGAGGACATGCTCCGGGCATGTGTTCTAGATTTCAGTGGTAGTTGGGATACGTATCTTTCGTTAGCGGAATTTTCGTATAACAACAACTACCATGCGAGTATTAACCGCCCTCCTTTCGAGATATTATACGGGAGGAAGTGCAGGACCCCGATCTGTTGGGGCGAGGTCGGTCAGCGTGTCATTGGGAGCGCCGAAGTGGTGCTCAAGATGACGAAGTTGATCCAACAGGTTCGTAGTAGACTGCAGACTGTGCAGAGTCGACAGAAGAGTTACGCTGACAGGAGGCATTCAGACTTGGAGTTTCCGATGGGTGACATGGTCCTCCTGAAGGTATCACCCTGGAAGGGTGTCATCAGATTCCGAAACAGGGGCAAGCTGGGCCCCAGGTTCATTGGTCCTTTTAGGGTCGTGGCCCGGGTGGGTCGGGTCGCCTACCGATCAGATCTTCCGACAGAGCTTAGCCAGATCCACAACACTTTCCATGTTTCTCAATTGAGGAAGTGTTCGGTGGACGAGTCGGCAATAGTACCCATGGAGGATATTCAGGTTGATAGCAACCTGAATTATGTCGAGAGACCAGTTGCGATCTTAGATCGGAAGGTAAAAACCTTGAGGAACAAGGTAATTCAGTTAGTGAAGGTGCAGTGGCAGCACCAGAAGGGTTCGGAGTGGACATGGGAGTCCAAGGAGGAGATGCGGGAGCATTACCCAGAGTTGTTTCCAGATTCAATGGCAGCAAAATTCAAGGACGAAGTCTGAGTCAAGTGGGGGAGAGCTGTAACACCCCAAATTCTGGTGTGTTATTTGAATATTTATTTTTTTCAAGTTTTCAAGAGGAACTCGACGAGTGAGTAGCCAGACTCGTCGAGTAAAGTCGGGATTTTGAGCACGTTTAAGTTGGCTACTCGGCGAGTCTGCTAGTCTGGATGAAACCCTAATTTCAAGGGTTTGCACCCTATTTAAAAAACTTTTTGGGACCCCAAGTCAGCCCCATCACCCCAGAGCATCCTTCTCGAAACCTTAGAACTCTCTTAGCTTTTTGTGTGTTTTGGTGTGATTCTTTGAAGATCTTGTGAGAAGAAGGAAAGTAGATCAAGAGGAGAAGAAGGAGATCCAAGATCCTTGTGGTATTTCAGAATATAGTGAGGTATAACTCGACCCTTTTCTATTTCTATGCTTTAATCCCCTTTGGAAAGGCATTAAAGCTATTCTTGAACCATTTCTTGGATTGGTAGTAGAAAAGAGGACTCATTGAGGTGTATAGCCTTCGGATCTAACTAGGTTTGAGTTCCAGAAGCTTAGATCTAGTACCTTTATGGAGCCATTTTGCATGAAAGCTCTAGATCTACTCTTATAGTGTGCTTTGAGCCTTAAAACCTTCATTTGATGTTATTTACACGTAAAGTTGGAAACTTTACGTGTTAATCAAGCCCTAAGAACCCAGATCTATGAATGGAATGAACTGGTTTCAAGCAGAATCGAGTATATAGTGATTGCATGTATACGACTCGACGAGTCGTTCTTCAGACTCGGTGAGTCGAGTCGCGAGTCCCCCTTTTTCCCCTTTTCGAATTATGCCGAGTGGAACCAGTGAGTGAGAGATGGACTCAGTGAGCTAGAGGTTAGACTCATTCGTGGAAGAACTCGGCGAGTCAATGCCCTGACTTGGCGAGTCCAAGGCAATCTTCATGCCTCAAGAACAGACTCGACAAGTTGTTCATACAGCTCAGCGAGTCACAGTCAGAGTGTTCATATGTTGAAGGAGAACTCGACGCGTTGTTCATACAACTCGGCGAGTCGGATGCAGATTGACTGAGTGTTAGTTCGAAGAGGAACTCGTCGAGTTTATGCCGAACTCGACGAGTAGTATCGGGCTGAGGCAAGAAAGTGAGAGTAAGGACTCGACGAGTTGGTGACCCAACTCGACGAGTCAGCTCAACTGAATGCTGACTTTGACTGATAGGTTGACTTTGACCAAGGGTAAGATAGTCTTTTTACCCTTAGTATTATTATCAGTATTTGATTGAGGGTACTTATGGAAATTGTAGCCGGGATAAAGTCGGAGCCGCAACAGATAGATTCCGGAGCAGTTCTTTCAGCAGCTAGGCTACGAGGTGAGTTTCCTTCCAGTAGGAACGGGTTTAAGGCCATAATGCCGGCCCGTTTAATTAGTAGTAGTTTTCGAACTTTGGTCCGTTGCAGTAGTTAGAATGTTTGATGCCTTCGTGGCTCAGACAGGTTTTGCGTGTTTTGTGTTTCGGGTATGGACCGACTCAGTATACAGTCTATGTTGTTATGCTAGTTGATATGTGCATGCTATGTTATGTTCAGTAGTTCCGGACTTCGGTCCTATGCAGTCAGTTCCGGGCTTAGGTCTGATGCAGTTAGTTCCGGACTTCGGTCCGATGCAGTTGGTTCCGGACTCGGTCCGAGGCAGTTAGTTCCAGACTTCAGTCTGATGCAGAGGGCAGGGCCCTGGTTAGTTCCAGACTTCAGTCCGATGCAGTTTCCGGGCTTCGGTTTGATGCAGTGGGCGGTGGCCCAGTAGTTGTTTATATGTTTGTTTGTTATGTGGTAGTTTGGGGGAGCTCACTAAGCTTTGTGCTTACAGTTTCAGTTTTGGTTTCGGATACTTCCGCAAGTAAAGGGAAGAGCTCGGGATGATGACATCGCACACACCACAACTTCAACTTTATTCCTGGGAGTTTTGTTCAGATATTTAGACATGATTTGATACAGTTTTTGATACGACACTTTTATTATGGCTTTTGAGACACCCGATGTATGGTTTTTATTATATGACCTTCAGTGTTATGACTTTTATTATTATCTTAAAACAAAAATTTTTGGGTCGTATTTTTGGGATGTTTCATACTGAGTCTTATTCTAATGTCTTTGGTGACTAATGACAGTCTAGATTCCTCACTAATCTCAATATCCACATCAAGATCTATCAAGTAAGGAACAACTAGGTAGGATCATATCGGGGGTAGGATCAATTTGGTATACAAAGTATATTGTTTGAAAATCTCATTTTAAACACCTCACTAAATCCATCCTAAACATCATTCTCGTAAGTACATAAATTAGTAAATGACTTAGAATCACTAATAAATCTTATTTATAGGTTCATAATAACGACTATGAATATAAATATAACTTACACCTAAAATAAAGCAAGTGCAACTTAACTTACAAGAATTTTAGCAAAAACCGAGAAATTACGCAGGCAGAACTCCAACCTGAACACCTCTTTTTGCTAGGATCCTAGAGCTCTAGAGTTTTGGTAAAAATATCCAAGATACCCCAAAAATTCGGACTCAAGACAGACTAGTACCTCAGAGAGAAAGAGATTAGAATCTGTGTGGAAAGCATTGAAGGGTGTAAATAGGGTCTGCATGCACGCGCCACACACCAACAATAGGAACGTCTTGCCCCCGAGCTTTGTTGATCCTTTCTCCACCTGCCACATGTGGTCACCCAATTTAGCCATATAGTTTCCTTCTATAAGGTGCCACGTGTCACTCGCTCATTGGGCCACATGCCTTGTCTTACGGAAGAGGGGATTTCCGACCGTGCCACGTGGCGCCTCCTGGTGGTGTCACATCATCAGTCTAGGTAAATTCTCGTAGATCTTCGGACGACCATAACTTCCACATACAAGCTCTATTTTTGACATTCTTTATATCCCTATAATCCACTCGATGAGCTCTGCAACTTTTATTAAGGTCTCAACTACTAATTCTCATTCCAACTAAAATTCATATTTAAACCGACTTAGACTGTTATGAAGAATTCATAACTCCTTCATAAGAACTCTGTTCTCGACTTTCTTTATATCGACGGGTTCATAGTCACAAGATTTTCAACTCTCATTTAGATTATTTCTGCTAACAATCAACTGATTTGAGTTTCGATTTCTGTGTCCGCACTGTTACGCGGAAACTTTGAAAAATCATAGCTTCTTGATATGATGTCATATTTGGACGTTCTCTATATGCATGAGTTCGATTTTATGATCACTAAGACTTTTGTTTAGGTTATGTATCCTAATTAATCTTTTAAAAACAACATCTATTGTAACATCCTGAGTTCGGGTACCGTTAGAGGATATTCAGGTGGATGCGAGCCTGAATTATGTTGAAAGGCCAATTGCAATTAGGGATCGGAGAATCAAGGTTTTGAGAAACAAGGAGGTGTCCTTGGTGCAGGTTCAGTGGCAGCATTAGAAAGGGTCCGAGCTGACATGGGAACCAGAGATTGAGATGCGTGAGGCGTGAGCAGTATCCAGAGTTATTTTCAGAGCGAGACTTCGAGGGCGAAGTCTGATTCTGGTGGGGGAGAATTGTAACATCCTGAGTTTGGGTATGTTAATTTAATTAATTATTTATTGTTTTATTGAGGAACTCGACGAGTTGATGCCTCAACTCGTCGAGCAGAGTCTGATCTATTGACACGTTTCCGCGAGCAGACTCGAGGAGTCGGGGACGTGACTCGCCGAGTAGGTGCTGATTAGGAAAACCCTAATCCCCGGGTTTGGAGCTTATTTAAAAGCCCTTATGGCCTTCATTTGCGTCCACCTTGTTCCATAGAAACCCTAGAGAGAGTGAGGAAGGCTTGAGTTCAAGAGAGGGCTTATAATCTTCATTTTTGGGGTGATTTTGCTAGAAGAAGAAGAGAGGATCCATCTAGAACGTAAAGGGAGCTTGGATTGGAGCTAATAATCTTGAGATATTGTCTTTGGAGGTATAATTCTTTCCATTTCACGTTCATGTGGTGGATTTCATAGTGCTAGGGTTTTCCCCCCATAATTTTATGAGATATAGTGAGTATGAGGTCCCCTTGGTATGAATAACATCAGATATGGACCATGAGAGGTCCCTAGAGCCATTATCTTCTAGCTTTTGCAAGCAAATAAGAAATTGCAGACTAGGTTACCATTTCTAGTGTTATTTCTCCTTTTGAGGCTTGATATGGGTTGCATGCACGTAAAGGTTGCACCTTTACGTGACTTTTGAGTGTTTAAGGGTTAGATCTATGATTTGGCTAAGCAGATCTTGCCTCAGGAGGTTGTTTGAGCAAGTCCATGGAGAAAACTCGCCGAGTCCATATGTAGACTTGACGAGTCGGACCGGGTTGCCCCGGGGTCTGACTCCAGTGGTGACCCGGTGAGTTGAGGGGTGACTCAGTGAGTCGAGTGAGGCTTAGAAAGGGAAGAGTCTGTGGGGACGATGAGACTCGCTGAGTCGTCGTATGCACTCAGCGAGTCTGGTCAAAATGGACAGTTGACTTTTGGTTGACTTTTAGGGTTTGTCAACAAATGGGCCTTTGGGCCTGTAAAGGGGTAGAATGGTCTTCTACCCTTATAGGGATTTGCATGAGAGAATATCCAATTTGTGATGAGACATTTATTTAGTGTAATTTATTATTGTGACTAGGCGGAGGCTAGGGCAGTATTCTGATATCGAGATTTTACTGAGATTCCCGAGGTAAGTCTTCTCACTATACTTTACATAGAGTGATAATCAGAGCTATGTGACAGTGTAACTTGTATGCTATTTATGTGTTGTGATTTCTATGTGATATGTGATATGCATGATTCAGAGTTTACAGAGTTAGGACCAGTTGGTTCACAGAGTTATGGGACCAAGAGGGTCCCACAGAGATATTCGACCAGAGGGTCATCAGCGTTACAACCTTGAGTGGATGATATGTGTTATGTGGTATTTTGGGGAACTCACTAAGCATTTATGCTTACATAGTTTTGTGTATGTGTTTCAGGTACCAGTGATGATCGCGGGAAGGCGCCGACATGATCTGTACACACTCATGGAGCTTTTATTTATATGATTCTGGGATATGTTTTACTATGATGACAGTGGATACATTATGTTTAATATTATTTTATGAATGAAAGTATGATTTAAATTGTGAAAACTTATTTGAAACTTTTGGGTGTTACAAGTTGGTATCAGAGCCTTGGTTTGAGGGATTTGGGTGCACCTTCGGGCATATCTGAACTCAAACTGAGGATGTGAGAGATTTTCAAATAAAAATCACAAATTTTTTCTCAAAGAGTAAAAGTTTTGAAAAGATCAGAGCAGAGTAGTGTGTACGATCAGCCAGCGCCTGAATGGTGATTTTCCCAAAACACCCTTATATTACGTGTTATGCGGTATGAGATAATATGTTATGCATGCTAGAGTAGGCTAGGTATTCTTATTAGGACTAGAGTGGCCTGATTTGTGATTCCTTAGCCTAGGGGTTTTGCTTCTAGGAGATGCTTGAGAGTGAATAGATAGCAGCGAGGAGCTATGAGAGATCTGTTGGAGAGTAGACTATGCATAGTGAGAGTAGAGTACTTAGGATTTGGAATCTAAGGAGGAGGAATTGGGGTGAATACTGATGCGGTGTGGACGGTAATATTGGGCCCGTACTACTGAAGACACCGGATCAGTGCGCAGCAGAAGTAAGAATCCTTAGGGTACCAGGGATCGAGTAGGAATGGGATATCGAGTGTGTGTACGCTCGAGCGAGTCTCTGATATTTTTGTGTTGTATTTCAGAGAGACATCATGGTTGGGACACGCCACACACCTGAGAGCAGCGGTGTCAGTGACGAGGAGATCCGTAGGTTGATTCATGAGGATGTAGTTGTTGCCATCCACGTAGAGATTCCAGAGATGTTCGGGTCTATTAAGACCACGTTGATTGATACTTTTGAATGAGAGATACGCAACGGTTACTGAGGCTGCAGCCGCTGCAGCTACCGCAGCTGTTGCTGCTGCCAGACCTTAGGGTGGTGATGCGTTGCTGTTCCGAGAGTTCAGCAACACGAAGCCACCAGAGTTTGATGGGACGCAGGATCCAATTGTTGCGATGAGAGGGGTTTCTGATATTGAGGGATGCTTCTATACGTTTTCGTGTCCAGAGCATCTGAGGGTTCGGTTCGCGCTGTACCAGCTTCGCTTAGGAGCGAAGGAATGGTGGAAGTTTGTTACAGCGCATTATTCGCCTGCTGATCTTGCTGCGGTGACCTAGGAGAGGTTCACCGCCATGTTTCGCGATGAGTATGTTCCCCCGGTGGAGAGGGAGCGATTGGCCCAGGAGTTTCTGGCTCTCAAGCAGGGTACTGAGTCTGTTACTGTGATCACCAGGATGTTCCATGAGAGGGCGATGTTCTGCCCTGAGCATGTGTCTACCGAGCAGGCACGTATGAGTCGGTATTTGAGTATTTTGAGGAGGGACATACGAGAGTTCGTGACGAACTCGTCATACCGGATATTTGCCGAGCTCCAGGCAAATGCTCGGAAGAGGGAGATAGAGCTGGAGACTCAGGCTAGAGAGGAGGCGGAGTCTCAGGGGAGGGATCGGCGGCCGGCTCAGTCCCAGCCGACAGGCAAGCGGGCCAAGCTTTCCGATTCGAGATCAGGGAACCAGGGGAGGTATATCAATTTTTAATATTTCCTCTACCTATGAGTTGTGTACTTGATGCTACTAATCCCTAACACGAAGGAACCTAGAGCTTACAAGCTCTCAAGACATATATAGAAAGTACCACTTCATTAAGAAGCTTGTCGAATAAAGATACATCATAACAGATTCATATAAGAGGAAAACCTTGTCGATTCGTTCACCAAACCATTATCACATACCAAGCATGACAGTCATACAAGCTCAATAGGCATTAGAGTTACTATTGAATTGGTTTGATTGTGTTGGTTTAGTTTGAGATGTTTTGGAACTTATACAGTGTAAATTTTATCTGACTTGATGATTATTATATTGAGACTTAATAACTTATCGGATTGCAATCATTTTCATTATTTTATTATCATGTTCCTTTTGCATGTTTAACCAATTTCAAGAATATTAATTTATTCAAAACCTCCTTGATCGACTTTCAAAAGTGAGTGGTGATTTAAGAATGTTATTGAGTATAATAGATTGTCCATGAAGATGGACATGTCATAGAGATGTGATTATTCCTCATGTGTACTTAAAGAATATTAAGTATTAAAGTAGCTCTCACTTAGAGATTACTTCATGGATACTGTCATTAGTTATTGTAAGATAGTAATATCCTATATTCTTCAAGCGGAGATGCATGTGATTCTTAGTTATGTAATTTGTTGTACTTTGATGTTCTCTAACGTTGTCCATAGCTAGCATCCATATAGGAAATTTCTAGGTATGACATGATGAGTGGGCGAGATCAGTGTAGTCAAAGTTTATTTGATCCCTTTGCTTTAATAAGAGAAACGATATTCATAGGCCCCTAAATGATTTGGTGCTAACATCAAAATGTATAACGATACTCATACTAAGTTGATAATGGATGAATATTGTAGTCTGCTGTTAATTATTACAAATCTCTATTGCAAAACATAATCTTGATGTTTGATTGACACACTTTCATGTCTTATGTTAATGGATATCACAAAACAAATGAATATTTGATCACTTACTTAGGACTGTTGATACCTCTAAGTTATGAGTAAAATTGTACTCTTGGATGATGTACACCTTGCTAGGCTAAGGAAAGTAGGACTATATAGTTGTTGTGACATGTACAAGATACGATTGAAAATATGTATATGGTCACAACAAGTTAGCGACTTTCTATAAATAGTAGTTTCATTTTGGGTACCACACAAGATATGATTTAAGCGTGAGATGAAAAAAGAAAAAATAGATGGCACAGTTTGTTAATCCATCATAAGATGGTAGGCTAATTGAAAGTTAGTAAACTTAAAGGATTTAAGTGTAAATAAGTGATTATTTGAATCGGTGATCATTATCCCTTAGATTAAGCGATAATTATACCGAGTTCAAGAGATAATGACTCTGAAAACGCCCTAAGCTGATCATATAGCTAGAACCGACCATTCCTTCCCTCACAATCTTTCTCTCTCTCTCGTTTCTTCTCCTCTCCCCATAGTGTTCCACCATAGCTTGCTAGAGTTTGAGTTTTAGTTACCAAAAGAGAAGAAAGAAGTCACTATCTTGAAGCATCATAATCGTGGGGTTCGCCTACATCTTGTGCAATAATGATCATTATAACCCAATAGTTGGCGCACTTATAATAACCACGTAAACAAAGTGAAATTCATTATAACTTGTAAAAATATTTGGTGCAAAAAACGAATAAAACAAAATATTTTCTTATTCCAACATAAGCTAGGGTCAGTATCAACATTAATGGTATAGACGAAGGGAGTAAGGGTTTGTATTAATATTTTGGGTGTCTATAAATCTATAATTAAAGAACACTAATTGGTAGCTCAAAATTGATGATTTTCATTAATTTGATGGTGTTGTGTTGTGTGAGAATGAGATATTTAATTAATTTTTCTAATGTTACATTTATGATCCTCTTATTTAAAACCTTTTTTTTTCTTGTTTTTATGATTTTATCTTTTCATTTTTGAAAAGTTACTTTTACGACCTAGTTTATAACACGTCACATTATAAATAAAAATTTTGCCAAAAATAAAAAAACGACATTTATATTAACGTTCCAATAAAAAACAATAAAGAATCGATATCAAAATCAAAATAAGAGAATGAAAGGTGCATCGTTTGCTTAAGCCTTCTTATTTTAAAATCCTAACTTGGTCGATCTCTAGTTGGCAGTTTGAGTTTGCAAGCAATATAATTGGTTTGCAACGTACGGTGTCTTGAAGAGTAGGAATAGTAGGATCGATAAGCAAGCAGAGCATGAAAGTCTGTCTTGTAGATCTAGAGTTCGTGACTACTGTGTACCATTGGACCCTTCTCTTTATGTGATCCACCGGTGTCGTCAAAAGTAGGATAAGCACACCAATGTGCTATGCCGCAGTGTCCCTCCCCACCCTTGCCACGTATAAGTTTCATGTATCCTTTATCTCCCCAATCTGGTCCCCAAGAGTTCTTAATTAACCAATACTTTTGTCCATCAGGGGTTTCATCAAATCCAACCACTGCTACAGCATGAATTGGTATTGGCCCACACGATCCCTCATAAACCCCCTGTTAATTCATTCGTATTATAATTAATTATATAAACCAATAATTCAGGATATATAATTGATGAGAGATAGAGAGAGAGAGAGTTACCTCTTTATAACTTGCGATCTCATCGTTCCAGTACATGCCACAAGAGGCAGGCTGGTTTGAAATTATTTTAAGAAGATTCTCCTCAGTACCTGGCGCAGGGATATTTTCATATCCATGAACTTCTACTACAATATCTTTTTCCTGCATGGCATTAATCAAAAAGTTGAGATATATGATAGTACGTACATGCATGCATGCACAAATTTTAATCTATATATATATATATATATATATATATATATATATATATATATATATATATATATATATATATATATATATATATATATATATATATATATATATATATATCCAGCTAGCTATAGGACATTAATTAATTAATTACTCCATGCATGGATATGATCGGCCATACGTACCTTTTGGTGGTTGCAAGGCTCCTGTACAGGTTTGTATGGATAGTTCTTATCGGTTGTTATACCTCCATTCTTTGCAACGTAATCGTAACAGGCTGTAAAAAACGATCCTGAACATCCTCCGACATTACCACAGTCGAGAAGTTCTTTTGGTGATACTTCTACTAGATTCTTCGTTTTTATGAAGTTTAATCCATCAAGTGCTTCCGAGGCAGCAAACTGTGCGCATGATCCTGTAAGTATAACATATATACCAAAACCGCATCAAATTAATGAAAAACCTACAAGATCTCTTTTGATTTCAGGATAGTAATTAATTTATAAAATAATAAAGGTACGTATGCATGTGTTACGTACCGCAACCTTGTTGATTCCTGACTCTGCCGAGGGCACCATTGGCTTTCCAATCAATTTTGGGAGGGATATCAGTGAAATTACGATACATGAAAGGCTCGGGATCGGTCTGCCGGAAAAGTGGAAGCTTCAGTCCGGTATACTGGCTCCTAAACTCCTCCTTACTCATGCCGGAAAACTTGTTCAACCCTAACTTATATGACTTCTTCGCCTTGTTTGATGCCTGAACAGTTTCCAGGGTAGCTAAGAAGTTGTTGTACTGCTTCCTTTTGGCTTCCACGCTTATACTTTCCAAATTGTGGTGGCTCCTCCACCTCTCAAACAAAGCCGACCTACTCTCCACCGTTTCAACCTCTTTATCGTCATATGTGAAGCCCTGCACAACTACCCCTAAACACCATACCAATGTAACAGAAACTAAAATCAACTTCCTAGAATCCATTTCTTGCTAGCTGAGTGTGAATGATGATGAATGGCAAGTCAGAACTTATAAACACAGATTCTGTGGATCAAAGGTCACGTACGCGAGTGAAATACGCCCAATTAACAATAACAAGTATACACGTGTCTAAAAATTGTTGTTGCATTTTTGGTCTAAAAATATATATACGGGTTTTGTGGCTCAATTAAGTGAGTGATCACATTTTTAGGGTTTGAATATGGATGTACGTTTTAATCGGGTTATAAATCGCCGGTGATTGTGTTTGACGGTGGTATAATGTTTAAATGGACTAAATTAAAAAAAAATTATTGACTTAAATATATAACTTTTTTTATAAATTGTTTACTCCTAACTTAGTTACCGCTTGTCATGTAATTAATTTTCCTGTTATTTTAACATTAGAACACATCTTATATATTTCACGTTTTTATTTTTTTTAAACATCTTAAAGACCACTTATATCTAACTTAAATTATAAATATCAAACATGTTACATTAAAAAAATTATTCCAACACTATAGTTATTACCAGTTTATAATCCGTAAAAACCATGGTTACAAAATTAATTAAAATTTTATTGTAAACCTAAAATTATTAACCAATTATTTTAAATAAATTATTAAGTTATTTTTTAGTTATATAAAATTATAACCGCTGATTTAAATAGATACGCGGCCTAATAACATGTATTAATTTTTTTATTTTTTATTCTAATGTTATTAATTTAATATAATAAGAGTAAAAAATTTTAATTTGAAATGAAAATCAATAACTTGACAAATGACATGACATTAATTAGGTTGCCTAATAAAATAACACATGATAAAAAAAGAATAAAACGATTCTTTTATTAGAATAAAAAGATACGAGATGAGATGAACAATATTTATTTTTCTTTCTCTCTAAAAAACCCATTTTTTACATGGAATTAGCATCCTTTTTAATAAAAGTTAATAAACTTTTTGAAAAACTCAAAAAATATGTCGAGATTTGTTTTTTTATAAAAAATTATAGAATGTTATATATATATATTAACTATCTTAAAAGAAATCTAACTATTTCTAAAAATAACTTAAATATAATAATAATATTTTTTTAAAACGGCTAAACCATTAAGCTAATTATATAAATAACTATTAATAAAATAATATTAAATTTACCCACGATTTCTTCCCTTAATTCAGTGTTCATTCAAAATTTGAAAGATTTTTCATTCAAATACGCTTCAGCAAATATCTTAAATATCTTAAATTCTGCATATATTCACCTTTCTCTTCATCTTCACCCAACTGAATCGGCTCTTCATCTTCACCCAATTGAATCAGTCAATCCGAGATTCAGTGGAGACTCATTCAAATTGGAAGATATTCGATCTCTTTTTTTCCTCTAACTTTCTCACATCGCCGTTTGCACGAACAAAAACTCTAGCATTTGTCACCGCATCCTACGTTGTCAGATCACTGCCGCCTCCATTTTTCTGATACCTCAAGCGATGATTCTCACTAAGATTCCGGTACTTCCTTCTCATCTCTACCAAACCACCAATACAACACCAAAATCTCTTTCTTCTCTATGTCTCTCTATTACTCTATCATAAAACCCTAACTATGGAAATTCTGAGCAACCATCGTCTACATTGAGTAATTTTGATTATACTTTTGGAATACGAAGTGTTCCGATTCTGGTTTTAATTTGATTTGTTTTCTTTTCCATTTATGTAGGTTTGTGAAACTACTAAATTAATTTTCTACTTTCCCTTTTAGACGGACGGGAATCTAAACTCAAAGGTACATCTTTCATTTATTTTTGTTTCTTTTTTTTTTTTTTTCATTTTTTTTCAATTTTATGTTGATGATTAAAGTTATGTGTGGAAAAATGTGTTTGTATGTATAAATATATGTATTACAATCTGATAAATTTTTACAGGCTACATGTTTATGATGTATAAATATGTACAAATGTGTGTATGTCAATCTTGTTAAAGCTATGTGTGTTTGTATATTGGTATTTATGTAATTTGGGAAAACTATCTTCGAACACCAACTAAATATTGAAAGTTAACTTACTTGCATGGATGTTGAAACGGTTCCACTTCTATATTTTAGAGTCAAATATGCACCGAACGATTATGCTTCTGAATCAGTGAGTAGACATTTCTTGAAATTTTTCTATCAAATATTCTTCAATCATATTCTTTTCTTGTTAATTTAATGTTTATGAATCTTATATGAGTGGAAAGGTAAGTTATTTATGGAGAAATCCTTAGGTATGAAGTGTCCTTCACTATTTTAGTATTTAACTGACATCAAGAAAGTTCAGCATGAGCTTCCAAAACCTAATGTACTAAAGATGTAATTTTCAATTTAAGATGAGTTTTTGGTGATTTGTGTTGTATTTATCATGTGGGGTAGGTTTCTTAATAATAAATATGGCATAGCCAAGCTTCAAGCATGCTTTGTTGGATTATGAAGTTTTGATGATTCAAATTCGTGCACAATCCAAAGACAAATTTCATACTCCAGTGGTCCTATAGGTATATATATATCTTCATCATTTCTACTCAGTTGCTTTTTTTCTGCAACTTTTTGTATATACATACTAAATTGTCCAATCTTTACTCTCTGTTTCAAATAACATTCCAAATTCAACTTTGTATTGAAGATAGTGAGTCGAAACAGAGAAGGTGATGCACATAGATGGCCTAATATGTGGGTCATGTAGATAGCAGACCTTGCTTACTGGTCATATTCCCTGTTTTAATTCTAATTTGTTTCCGGTTAATTTAATCATTTATAGGGAAGCATTAAAATCATCTTTATTTCTTGTGATTTTATATTTTATTTGATGGTGCAGGGTTTACAGACCATCATTGCAAAAATTATATTTTAATGAGGTTTATTATATAATTGTTTGTTGAAGTATTTTCTAAAGGCTACTTTGTTTTTACATTATTATTCTCACATTATTATAGATTTTGTGATCAGATGTGTATATGTGATTAATAGATGACACCCCAACATTCACATAGACAGAAGTACTTCTCCCACAAAGGTAATATTGTATTAAAAGGAAAAAAATATAAGATTTCAAATACCTTTTATTTAGTTTTCTAAAATTAGGTTATGTACTTTTACAATATTGGTGTGCTGCTCGCACTTTGGGCTCCAATCTTTGGTAAATTCATGATCTATCTAACCGATTTAAAAATAAATCATTACTTAATGAACTATGATGACATTCAACCAATTAGCACACAATTAGTTAAGTTGATTGTATTACTTATGTACCAGTTTTAATTTGTTGAGGTTAATGAAAAATTAAACACACAATTTCTTTAATATTTGTGTTATAATCTCTTTTTAGTAGGTGACGTGTAATTCTTATCTTTGAATTGTAATTTGAATTTCAATTGTTGATTCAAAAGCTAATGTTTAAATTGAATTACAAGGGATTTCAATTGCAGTGGCTATAGTTTCACACAGGAAGCTTGTAAGCAGGCTAATATCTATTATATTTCTTATTACCATAGCTTATGTAGGACAGATCATATGCCCATTACACATAATTATTTCTAAAAACTTCCTATTGAGGTAAAGACTAGAAATCAGATGAAACATCAAAATCTCTTTTGAAGAAGATAAAGGGAAAAGGTACTAAGTGAGTAGTATAATGTTTTTAATTATCAAGTAGGGGTGAATGACCATGCATTCGAATGGCAATACCAAGGTATTTGACGGCCAATTGAGATATTTTTGCAATTGTTGCAAATAAGAGATCCACCATTTTATACTCAATGGTGCTGACTATTGACTTTTCCTTACTGTAAGTTTACATCCAAAGTTATGATTTTTATAAATAAGTCCTTGTGATCCCACAGAACTTGCTATTTAGTCCATCAATTGCAACAGGATAGTGAAAATGATAATGGAGTATAATTAGAGCTTTTAATTATCCATTTCAAGATGTATAATTATGAAACTCAACCTGTTATGGGTGTATTAGTTTAATGTGAAAAATATGCTCCCTTAGATTTTTAACCGAGTTGTTTACCCATGAAGATCAATATTTTATTAATTAGTATTAATCTTTTAATGATACCCTTCAATGGGTGTTTTTGAAACAATTCAAATTTACTTTGAATTAAAGGATTATAAGTTATTCTAATTAAATGAAGTTTCCATTGCTAATTGTCATAGTTACTTCCAATAAAAAATATCATGATTTAAATTGAAATTTACTGTGACGTTATATTTTGATTCAATAGGAAGAATGGCACATCTCTTACAAAACATATGCATGTTTCCTTGGAAACATATTGGTTTTATTGTTTGCTTAAAAAGAAGTAGATCTATCCTTAAAAAGAGGATTAAACAAATACTTAATCAACGTTAGATGTATATAAATGGAAATAGAGAGCAAATAAACACTCGACCTCATAAGTTTGCTAGAATCATGGTTATTTACCTTTTTGTTTTATGGTTATATTTTTTACAAGTTATTGTTAAAAAAATCCTATTATTTTGACCAAGTTTAAGGAAAAGTCATAACTTTTTCTTAATATAAAAGTTCTGATTATAGTTTACACAATAATATGTAATTTTCTATTAAAAATAAAACTAAAGACTTTTCTATTAATTTGGACAAAATATTTGATAATCTAGACTTTTTCTTTAAAAGATAAAAATTGGGACTTTTCCATATATTAGTGCAAAATATGGAACTTCTCTAACAATAATCCTATTTTTTACATTAAGTCAAGTATGAAGTAACATGAGTTAATGAGTTATTACGTTTGAATAGATAAAAAACATTTTTTATGGGCTAACTAATTTTTCTATATCTGATTAGATGACTATTATACTATTATATATAAAAGCTAACGTATTAAAAAGACAAAATTTAATAGTTTTTATAAATATAGTTTTAAAAAATATTTAATGCCGAAATCATGAATGAATAATTTGTTTGATACATTATTTGTTTTTTGAAATAAGAAGTTTTTGCAAAGAAAATTGTTCAACGCTGCGCCAGACTATTAACCAAAAGAAAAAAAGATATTTTCGGCAAAAACATTGCAAAAAATGATTATTTTAATGTTTTTTTTAGAAAATGATCAACTTTAATGGTTATTACGTTACATTTGTTTAGAGTTAACATATGAAGTGATTAATTGCAATTTGATAAGAAGTGATGCATAAATAGATTAATAAGTGTTTGGAACTTGGATAATATTTAATGGCTTTTATGCTTTGATCTGATAGCCGCAAAGAAACTATTCATCTATATGAAATACTCATTGTCTGAAAATTATTCGGCGCCGCAGCTTTACGCAGGTACACGACTAGTATATATATATATATATATATATATATATATATATATATATATATATATATATATATATATATATATATATATATATATAAAAGCTTTTATTTAAAATTAATGATGTAAACTTTTGTAAAAAATATTTCTTTAATGTTATTCTTATTTTGATGTTGTAGAATTTATCTTATTGTTACATAAATATTTATTGGAGTTTGAAAATATTGTTTTTTAATGTTGTTGATATACATTTTTGTCAAGATTATTATCCTATATGTTAAAAACTAAATTGATATACTTTAAAAAAACAAATAAGTCAATAATATACAAAATACCATCTTCGTTATTCTTCATTTGTATATGTTTAAGTTGAATTTTGCAAAACACTTAAAAAACAATTGATTAACATTATGTTCCGGATAAAAACCGATTGTTCATATATATATATATATATATATATATATATATATATATATATATATATATATATATATATATATATATATATATATATATATATATATATATATATATATATATATATATATATATATATATATATATATGCTTAGGTTAGGTTATTCTATTCAAATTAATTATTGTATATATCTATTGTATGCTATAAGAATTACTGAGAGAATAAGTTGTTTAACAATGCGAATACGTTTAATCTTACAAGAATTTCATGATTTTCATGCATTCTCGTCATTTTTTTATTTTTTATTATTTTTTTTTGTTCTCACACATCGTTTTTCACTCATTTTCATTCTGACAGAATACGACCCAATAAAATATTCTGACAACATTCTGACAGAAATGAGAATAATAATAATAATAAATGTATAATAACCTTATATACGATTTAATTAGTGAGAATGTGTGTTAATGAAAATAGTTATGTAAGATTGAACGTATTTATATTATCAAGCAACATATATTTTTTTTTTTTTATCATTCTCATATCATACGATAGATGTACAATAATTAATTATAATACTTGAACCTACCTATATATATATATATATATATATATATATATATATATATATATATATATATATATATATTGATGGGTTTTGTTCATAACAACATCCTATGTGCTCATGCAAACCCTAAAGCTTGGATCTAGGTTTCTCTATTGTACATGCTTTAATCCAAGACTATAAACCCTAATTCTAGCATATGGAAATCAATATTAACATATAATTAGGTTTAAGATATTACCTTGATTGTTATGTAGCAATAACAATCCCAATTCCTCATTTGAATTGACTTTGGAACGCTTAGAGTCACAAGTGTCACTCCTCTAATGGTTCACAAACACCATAAGCAAGAGGATGAAGAGGAGAGAGGATGGAGGTAGCCAAAACCATGTGAAAACCCTAGAAGGTTACTTGTCCACGTTTTTGAGCCTTAAGGGTTCTATATATAGTGAGACAATTAGGGTTATCTAACAAGGAAACCCTAATTTGGATGCTTAAGCCCTAAGCAACCCATGGAGCCCTTTCCATAAGGCCTTGGACGATTTCATATGGGCTTCCCCCATAGAATTCGTCCACCTTATAATATAAGGCAATCCATGGCCCAAATTGCAATTATCTTATAATTACAATTCCAGTCCCTTAAGTTTAATTAATCTCTTTTAGTCACAAAACTAATTACCAATTAATTATTGACTAATATTAATTAAACAATATGATTTCTCCTTTAATATATCATTCCCATAATATATTAATAAATCATATTTAATCCTTTCTCTCCATAATTCATCCTATCAAGTTGCTTTGGTGAAGGCAACCCAAAAGGACCATGCACCATCGGGTCAAGTACATACCAAAATAGTTATGGACTTAGACACTAATCCAACAGTCTCCCACTTGGATAAGTCTAACAACGATTCTGCATATGACTTCGGATCCCGATCTGCAATCGTAGCTTTCCAAAGCCGCTGTCAACTCTGATCATATCAAATACGCGTGTCCTTAGATAAGGGATCATATATTCCTCCATTCTAGATATCATATGAGATATGATTTCAAATCATTCTCTTTGTACTATATCTCGATTCCCGATTTATGACGACTGACTAATTGAACAAATCAAATTAGCCCTAGCCCGGCCGAGCATTTACGTTTGTCATCACTAAACCATCGAGGGGCCCAAAGATATCGCTTTTATCCTACTTTGGATAAAAGGAACGGATAAACTTTGATACAATGCTCGCTTGTACTCACGCACCGAATCACACACAACAATATGTTTTATAACACCAAGTTACTGGTGCGTTTACATATTATCAATGTGCAACCGATTCGCAAGATACAACTCACACATCTCGGTTTCAAGAATATAAGATGTTATCGTCTCACCAATCATTCGTGATACAATTCATGGAGCGATCCAAGTGAGCGTGGGTTTAATCCAATGCTCAAATCATATTCATAAGCACTCATGAACGTTGCAACAAACATTTGCTTATGTCTAATACTTTTCTAGACATTCCACACACCAATTCACGACAGTCTTCATTCATATCTACTTCCAACATATGAACGACTGTGGCCCGTTTGAATAATTCGATTATTCTTAATAAACTCAATTATTCTGGAAGTCAAAACATGCAAATGTGAAACACAAGAATAATACTAATCCCATATGGCCTCAAACCTTTGAGTATAAATAAAACGTCTTTTATTTATCACCATATTGATTACTCATTATTTGTTGTTTCGGGTAATCAATTTCTTTCTTGAATTCCAACACTTGTCCCATGCTCCTAGCATGCACACAATGTTTACCTATGGTTCTTACTTTGTGAAATAGATCACATTGAACACATTTCCAATCCTTCTCATTTCACAACTCCAAATCCGTTTTTCATAAGTTAAAGAATATCAAATTCTTGTTACTTATACAATATGCTAGATTCTAACATTCTATGCAACTATCCTTTCGTAATGTCACTGCACCAAAGTCACAAAGACTATTGCCAATGATATTACAAAGTCCTCTGTCGGAGATTGTTACAAGACAATTCCTTAGGTATGATGTCTCTCACTCAAAGTACATTCCTTTGAACATCCTTTTGCATAAAAGTTTCTAATCTTAGACATAGATCTTTTAGTATTCATTCCCAATATGGACACACTTCCATATGTTCCATATGACAACTTATTCTTAATAGAATCTTATCTATTCCTAATAATGTCGATATGGTCCATCCAATATGAAAACATTTCCATATCTTCCAATACTATACTTCCAACTACTCACAAGCAACCAATCCTCGTCGAACTTGGATTGTCCTTTGATAGTTGTTTAATTATTTTAGTCTAAACCGATTCTAGTCCTTTTTCCCTCTAAATGTGCTCGACATTTGGAAAATTTTAGAATGGTCAAACATTAAAGCATTTGCAATCGATCCTATACCCGCAACGTATGGGACACGACGCATAATGTTTTATTTGCTATGTTCTCAAAATTCGAATTGTGAAGAGGGATGCCGTAATCATAATCGAAATTTTAAGAACACACTATGTACCTTTGACTAAATTTTATTAACATTCCACAACCTAAGCCTTTAGATTTGAAATGAAGCATAATATTCTCTCCCTTAATTATAGCAAAACAACTTTACAACCCTTACGACTTTGCAAGGTATAACTCTTGTTTTCTATAATTAATATTGCCATCTTGCAATACGTGCCTTAATAATCATAGAATCATAACATTTATGCTCCCACTATCATGATGATTATTATAAAACATAACACTTATGCTCCCACTAGCTTCGACATTTATTCATAAACATCTTAACTTTCAGAAAAACAATGCTTATTGAATTTCTTAAGTTCATGTTTCTAATACTTAGTGCTTTGATAATCTTTTATCAAGGTTTCTTGAACTTATACACCTTTTCCTTCGATAGTTCATATGTGTGTCTAAACAATTAAGACTAATTGCCAAACCTCACAATTCAAATTATGGAAAGGGATACCGTAACCATAATCGAATTCGAGAATGCAATTTTACAATCACTATCTTCTTAAAATCTTTCTTAGTGAAAGCATTTCCTCATAATCATTTTCATGAAGGAGGAAATCTTATGAAACTTAGATTTAAACGGTGTATATGTTCCTATCCATGTGAATTTGTTAAAACCAAGTTTACGACAAATTCAAACTCATATGGAGCGAACTTTCTTAATCTTGATTTCTTGCCTTATGGTAGCACAGCTGCCCACCATGTCTTCCAAGTAGTTAAGCAGCTCACCCTTTCCTATCAATGTACCTTTCATTGATTAAGGTGCTTTGCCTTTTATGCGTTCAAAATGAGAACTCATAGAACTCACATGCATAATTAACTCGATTGGATTGGCACAGAATCAAAATAATGTCAACACGATAGGTTGTAAACCTCAACTCGTGTGCTAGTGATGATCGATAAGGTTCATTTGATTTGTTCTTGAAACCTTTCAATACCATTAAGACTCCCACTGACTCCTTGACATATAAGATTCTCTTGTCAAAAACCAAATATTCAAGAGTTAGTGTAGCTTTTATCAAAACACTTCATAAATTGGTCCTAGTTGGTCTTTGTCTTATCCAAGACATCACAACTTTCCACATTTAATGAAAGTTACAAACCTTCTTAATACCTTTCACTCAATGTCACAATCTTAACTTTAAGACGTGTTATTGGAACGAAGTATGATTGACTTATTGATTTAACCATTTCTTCAATTCTTGATTCCTCTTCTTAGACATACAATTGTACTAAGACTCACTTAGAGGATCAATTGAGATATGGTTCTTAATCATTAAGACCTATCATAAAGCATAAACGGTGCTCTCCCATCTTCTTAGAATGGAGAAACTTTTATCTTTCTGCCTACTTGATTCTTCTTATTCGTTATGCTATTGATCTAAACCCTTTAATCAATTCAGAATTACACTTAATCTTGTAAGTATAATCATATTTACTAAACTTTTAATAAATCATGACGAATATCATTGTTACTCTTATGGTGGACTTGATCAACACGCAACATTGTGTGCTCGATCTCTTAGTCCTTCACTTGACACTTTGTCAATGAATTTGTCTAATTTCCAAATATGAAATTTCTCATTCATCGTGCAACCAAGTTGCGTGATTCCAAATTTCTGTCCAATTGAAACTGTGGGCGATGAGAAACTCTCCCTATTTGGTAAATTCTCAACTTTCCATAAATAACACAATAAGAACCAAATCCATTATTGCTAATAATAGAAACATTTTAACATCAATTTTTCATACACGCCATTGCAAGGATAAATAAATAAAATTTAAAATCAAAATTTATTTTATTGCGGAAAAATTTGTCCTTACAATGCAATTCATTGAAAACCTATGCTAATACATCTTTCTTAGCAATCTAATTCTAACTCTAAGTAGTAGCTCAAGAATCTAATCTTCGAGAAATGCGATCGAAATCCATTCCTTCACGGTTAGATTCTGCTCACTTCTTCCTTTAAGCTTCCTTTCTTTTCTTCGATCTTACAAAACATCAATTGTAATCTTATCACATTATGTATTAAGAATCTAGAATAGAAGTTTAAAAGAGTTAGTCAATGATTTTACCTAAAGCAAGGTCATACGTTTTGACTCTCCCATCTCTTAGATCTCTTAGGTAAATAGGGCAACTTCGTCTCTAATGCTCCTTCTATTGGCAATAAAAGCAAATTGACTCTATTGGAACAGGACATGGAACTACTTCAGACATCGCCTTTCTCTTATGATCAAACTTTTCGATCATTGCATGTCTTTCGTCGCCATTGTCTACATCCATAGAGCTCTCGAAGGCAGATTCACCAATCAACATTGCTTTTCTATTGCGCCAAACCATTGCTGATTCAGCAACAATAAGCATATAGGTGAGATCTATAAGGGTCACGTCGCGGTTCATCATATAGTACTCTCTTACGAACTCACTATATGAGTTAGGAAGTGACTGAAGAACCCAATCAACAGTCATTTCCTCACAGACAACGGATCCTAACATTCTTAACCTATCAATGTGCGACTTCATCCCTAGGGAGAATAATTGGAGGAGGAGGAGGAAGTGAAGCATGATCTCTTGTTCCTCGATCGAATCGTGGAATATCATCTTCATGTGGAATGCTTGTTCCACGGGATTTGAGAAGACCATAGTTGTCAAACTTTGACATCTACAAAACGGGAGAAAAATGAATTCAAGTTAGTGGATAGATTGAGTCCTTAGTAAATCACCCAAATGAGATACTAAGGCTAGGACCCAACACAATATTCTACAACTCGGGAGAGGGATGCCGTAACCCTAATTGCAGAATATTTATAGGTAAGTGAATGACGATCCACTAATTTCCACCATGAAAAACGAAAAAGAAATTTAAGTTTTAAATCTATGAAAATTCCTAGATCCTTTGAGATTCATTGAATTTTCAATGGTATGTTTAAATCTCGATATGCCCCTCTTGTTTGTGACTGGGATGCCGAGGATCACAAAGCGGGTGTGAATAACCATGCAAACTTACATGGTTCCCTCACATGTTACAATCACCTATTCGATGTGCCGGTAAACCACACACGCTCCACCGAACTATGACAAACATTGAGTCACCCTTTGCTACCTTTGCTTAGAACCATTTAGTGTGCCGGTAAACCACACACGCTCCACTAACGTCTTCGCAAGGGCACAAAGTGTAATTTCATGGAATTGCATCAATTCACTTTCGCCTAAGTAACTAAGATTGGGAATTTTATAAAACATTTAGTTACTTTAATAATTCATTATACTTATAATGGAAGGTTTTGTCCTATCCTACCCGTTCGGCTAACGACCCTCCACTAGTCAAGAGTGCGGTGGGTAAGAGTGGATACCCATTCAATCGCCATTTTATAGGCAATTTCCTTAAACACCCCTTATAGACTAGCTTCGTGAATGAGGCCTACTAACGGTAAAACTGACTTTTACTCATACATATATATAATGTTAGACTTTTAATGTTATATATAGTATAGGGTGTATTTTACACTTTGAAAATACTAGGTGGTCTAATTTAACAATTATACTTTTTAATTCAATTAAATTATAAACCAAAACTATTATGGATTTATTAAACCTCTTTTAATTATACTCCTCAATTAATTAATAAAGCCATAAGGGTGTGATTTGAACTTTTTCAAAACAATACTAAGTTTTTAGAATTTAACATTCCTAATTAAACTTTTAATCAACTTTTAAATTCCAAAACTTGAGGGCAAGTTTTGAAACATTTCAAAACATTATGGTTTAAACTATTTAAATTTTAAAACAACAAAACTTTTGGGTTCAAATTTAAACTATAAAACCTAAAGGGGAAAATATGAAACTTTTCATAACTACAAGGATCAAATAACAAATAATTCAAATTAACATTTAATCACATAATTATCCATATTTGATTTATCTAATGATTTCTTGCAAAATAATTTACCAATTTAATCAAAATAATTAATCAATTATCACATAAGGAAATAAATATTTTATTAATTGATAAATATCTTCAATTACATCAAGAATATAGTCAAATATATCATAAAACCGGATTAATATTGATCTAATGTGAAAAGGTAATTATCCTTAAGCAAAAACAGCAAGAAATCCCGGATATAGCTCTATCTGACGCTCGAACTCGCCGAGTACCCCCATGGACTCGCCGAGTAGGGGGCAACTCGCCGAGTCCACAGTGGGACTCGCCGAGTCCATCAAGCAGAACCACAAAAATCGAATTTTTAAACATACAAGGCATCAATACAATAGAAACCAATCATGGCTCTGATACCACTGATGGGTTTTGTTCATAACAACATCTTATGTGCTCATGTAAACCCTAAAGCTTGGATCTAGGTTTCTCTATTGTACATGCTTTAATCCAAGACTATAAACCCTAATTCTAGCATATGGAAATCAATATTAACATATAATTAGGTTTAAGATATTACCTTGATTGTTATGTAGCAATAACAATCCCAATTCCTCCTTTGAATTGACTTTGGAACGCTTAGAGTCACAAGTGTCACTCCTCTAATGGTTCACCAACACCATAAGCAAGAGGATGAAGAGGAGAGAGGATGGAGGTAGCCAAAACCATGTGAAAACCCTAGAAGGTTACTTGTCCACGTTTTTGAGCCTTAAGGGTTCTATATATAGTGAGACAATTAGGGTTATCTAACAAGGAAACCCTAATTTGGATGCTTAAGCCCTAAGCAACCCATGGAGCCCTTTCCATAAGGCCTTGGACGATTTCATATGGGCTTCCCCCATAGAATTCGTCCACCTTATAATATAAGGCAATCCATGGCCCAAATTGCAATTATCTTATAATTACAATTCCAGTCCCTTAAGTTTAATTAATCTCTTTTAGTCACAAAACTAATTACCAATTAATTATTGACTAATATTAATTAAACAATATGATTTCTCCTTTAATATATCATTCCCATAATATATTAATAAATCATATTTAATCCTTTCTCTCCATAATTCATCCTATCAAGTTGCTTTGGTGAAGGCAACCCAAAAGGACCATGCACCATCGGGTCAAGTACATACCAAAATAGTTATGGACTTAGACACTAATCCAACATATATATATATATATATATATATATATATATATATATATATATATATATAGTCGTTTAACCGTGCTAAATGACGGATGCGAATAATTTTCTCAAAAATTAGTTTCTATGAACGATTAATTCTTTTGGACGTTAAATATATGTATGTTTTTGTTTTGATTTAAAAATACATATATGTTGTTATTTTTGATTAATAGTACCTTTCTTGGGTTAAAAAATAAAATTTGCATAAGTTATCAAATCGTTCAATTGTGTCGTGTTTTTGTCTGCCACGACACGACATGATAGCTTGTTTTTATCATTGACACAAAAACTGTAACACTCCAATCCAAGTTTTTACCCTTCTTTCCCTTGAAATATTTTTTTTATTGCAAAATTGGTCTCCTCCGTACTATGGGCGTACTTATGAGTACGCTAAGCATACTGAGGTGGAAGGATCGCGGAGATGAACAACGTACGCGGGGAGTACGAGTAGGTGCTTCGGGATCTAAGGGCAATGGTCCGACATGATGGCGCAACGTGCACTCTCCAACATTTTCCCCACTAGTGACAGGGACACTCTGATCTTTCACTAGTCTCGTGCTCGATCTCTCAACATGGAAGATGCGAACCCCACTTTTGCCGCCTCGGGGCAAAAGCTCATGTGTTGGGCATTCTCCATGTCTGCCACCAAGCGCCGACTAGTGATAGATCCCTGACCCCAAAGAACTCAGGTGCTCTACACGCTTTAAACTCCTTAAACGAGGGAGCTCGGGCCCCAATCTGGCCTGCACAAATCTCGGCTCGAAAAGACCTAAGCCGCTCCTCCATGATCTCCATGATGCCCTCCTTGACGGTACCATAGATCACCGGGGTAGCTTCAAGTATGCCACGAGTAACCTCGGTTGCGATAAGATCGCGCAGCCTCTCATCAATGGGCTCAACACCCGAGTCTGAACCTAATCCTAGACCTGAACCTCGCGTAATCATCACCATCCTCAACTGAAAGTATATCAAATAAAAAATGATGAGGAATTCGAAGAGGTTTCATCCTCACCAGATTCCTAAGAGCTATCAGGTCTGCCATGAATTTGGATACATGTCATGTGCTTTCAGTAGTACAGGACCAATACTACCTTCCACACCTACTTGAACCTTCCATAAGGCCATAGTTAATATCTCTAATTCATCCAACCACAAATCATGACTCACAAGCACAACACTAATTCATATCCTAGACTATCCTAAGATTTCTCAATCCTTGTTGAACCAGAAACTCAAATCAATCTTAGCAGGTTGCCCTATGCATGCAAGTTATACACAAATAGAATCACATAGACTGTCAAATAAAGCTTCTACCCTGAACCACAACCAAACAAGGAACAAGAATAAGGCAAATTCCCTCATTCTAGGACTATGCAATCCTATGCATGTAAAACTTTAAAAACATACACTTAGCAAATAATCCATCCAATCATCAATTTCCATATATATATATACTATATCATGGCTAAAACATTGGGAACACTTACTTGAGCTCGGCCGATTACGCACATTTCACTCTCCCCTTTTACTTACAAAAATCATTTTCAAGAATTTTTTTAGCTTTTGGTTTCTTTTTGAAAAACAATTTTACCATTTCCTCAATTTTGGTTCCCCCTTGTATATGGACCTTTTTGGTCAATGGGTTGCCAACTCATGTTCTTTCTTATCCAGGGGCTACCCGATCGTTCATATCTATTACGCTCAGCAAGAAGTTTCGAGATGCTCCGGGGACCTTGGATTCCATGCTCGAGGTGGATAACTGCACAGTGAGCACTGCGAGAGTATGTCGGAGGAGTATCCTGAATATGTTTGGTGAGAGATTCCTCATCGATTTGGTACCGATTCCTTTAAGAGGATTGAAAGTAATCATTGGGATGGATTGGTTGGGGCCCAATAGGGCCATGATAGATTGCGAGCATTAGCTGGTGAGAGTTTGAACCCTAATAGGAGGAGAACTGGTTATCCATGGGGAGAGAGCCTCGCATGGTCCAACTCTCTGTTCGGCTGCGAGGGCTAGGAGATTTCAACACGGTTGTTTTGGGTTCTTGGCTTATGTCTCGGATACGAGGGTGGAGGCCACGTCAGAAATGATCAGGGTACCTATTGTGAGAGACTTTCCCGATGTATTTCCATAGGAGTTGCCTGGGTTGCATCTCGAGAGGCAAGTGGAGTTTCGTATTGATTTGGTGCATGGTGCGGCTCCGATAGACAAGGCGTCATACCATCTAGCTCCGCCTGAGATGCAGGAGCTGTCTACGTAGCTTCAGGAATTGCTAGACCGACGGTTTATTCATCCGAGTAGTTCGTCGTGGGGAGCACCGATCCTGTTCGTGAAAAAGAAGGATGGGTCACACATGATGTGTATTGACTATCGGGAGTTGAACAATCTAACAACAAAGAAACATTATCCGCTTTTGAGGATTGATAATTTATTCGATCAACTTCAGGGTGCATCTTGTTTCTCCAAGATTGATCTTCGGTCGGGGTATCATCAGATGAGGATTAGGGATGAGGATATACCAAAGACGGCTTTTAGGACTCGTTATGGTTATTACGAGTTTGTGGTGATGCCATTTGGGCTCACCAATGCTCCAATAGCGTTCATGGATCTCATGAACTGGGTTTGCAGACCGATGTTGGATCGGTTTGTGATCGTTTTCATTGATGATATCTTGGTCTATTCTAAGACTAATGAGCAGGACGGGTAGCATTTGATGGAGGTATTGGAGACCTTGAGGAGGGATATGCTTTATGCCAAATTCTCCAAATGCGAGTTTTGGATGCGTAAGGTGCAATTTTTGGGGCACATCATCAACCAAGAGGGTATTTTGGTTCACCCGGCCAAGATTGAGGCGGTAATCCGTTGGGAGGTTTGGAAGGACGCTTTCGAGATCCGAAGTTTCTTGGGGCTAGCGGGGTACTATCAGATATTCATCCAGGATTTCCCTAAAATTTTCATACCTTTGACCTGTTTGACTAAGAAAAGTGTGACCTTTCGGTGGGGTCCAGATCAAAAATTGGCTTTCGAGACTTTGAGGCATAAATTATATGAGACCTCGATTCTAGCACTAACCAAGGGATTGGATGATTCTGTGGTGTATTGTGACGCTTCTAGATCAAGTTTGGGAGCTGTTTTGATGCAGAGGGGGCATGTGATTGTTTATGCCTTTAGGGTGCACTCTCCATCTTCATCCCCCTTTTTCATCTCCTTCTACCCCTTCACCTTTAATACTACTCCTATGCCATCTTCAACTTCATCAAATTATTCTAAGTCAAATTCGAACATTTCCAAGAGGAGGAGTACAATTGATTATGCTCACCCTTGTCACTGTGAGAAGCCTTCCCAAGTTTGGACCTCAACTACGACTGATAATCCGGCTAGAAAGTTCAAAGTATGTCCTAACTCACTGGTAAGTGGTGTGGTTCTATCATCTATCATCTACTTCTCTTACATAATAAATTTCTTATGTGAATTTTATTATGTATATGAAGGATAAAAAGAAGAAGAAGAAATGTGATTTTCTGGGAATGGGTCGATCAAGATGAAGAACTAACAAGACAATACTATAGTCAAGATATCAATATTGGAAAATAATTTTTGGACTCATAAGGTGAAGGCATATAAAGAATCAATGAGTTTCAGAAAAGACTTGGATAAATTAAGTAGGAAATATTGGAATCTCAAATGTTATATGTTGTTGTTCTTTGTTATGTTTGTTATGTATGTTATACTGAAATGAAATGTAAGATTGGGGAATGTACTTTTAAAATTGTAATGTAATAACTTTGGTAATGTACTTTGAAAGTTTGGTTAATTAAAAGTCTTGTATTTGAATGGAATCAATGTTTTATGGAAATAAAATTAGATTTGATAAAGGAATGGGACCAATAATTCCTAAATATAATTGAGTGCTCACACTAGAATGGAATCAATGATTCCTGGAATGGAATGGAGTTAATGATTCATGGTTAATATTGATTCTTCATATTGGAATGGAATTAATGATTCCTAGTTAATATTGATTCTTTACACTGGAATGGAATTAATGATTCCTGGTTAATATTGATTGTGTACATTGAAATAGAATTAATGATTTGTTTCAAATAACAAAAGGACACATACACTACAAACGTTGGACCACATACTTTGGAATGGAACTAGTAAGTCCAACAATAATTCAATTTTCAAATAACAAAAGGACACATACATTAGCAACGTGGGACCACATACATTACATGCCAATAGAATATTTAAAAAGACACATACATTACACCTAATCACATGCACCTTCATCAGTTTTTGGCATAAATAAAAACAAGTTATCAAAAGATGTGCCCAACAAAAGATCCCTAACAAAAGATGCCCTTAACAAAAGTTGTACCCAACATTGCTTCCAGATTGTGACAGGATTTTCAAGACTTCCCCCTGTATCATCCTTGGTCACCACTTTCCTCCTCAACCTAAGTTTTGTGTTCCTATGAGAAGGACCACACTTTCTCCTTTTCAAAGTAGAAGCAACCACATGTTGATTTCTAGGATTTACCACTTGTTCATCAGCCACTTGTGCATCACCTTCAACCTCTTCCTCTAAATCAACCCCATGTTCATCATCCACCTCTAAATCAACCCCATGTTCATCAGCCACTTGTGCATCACCTCCAACCTCCTCCTCTGAATTACCTGCAACATCCTCAACAGCCCCATGACTTTGTCCCTGTCCCTGTCCTTGTTCCTGTCCCTCACCCTCAAATAACTCATGGTAATCAAAGAGATCTGAATCATCTACTACATTAACTTGATTGAGAGGACATTTCCTCTTGTTATGACCTAATTGGGAACGTAAACTACATTTTGAAGTGGTCCCAACTTTGCTAATAGTGTGTCTGTCACTTCTTTTTGAATTGCATTTCTTCCCATTCATCTTTGGTCTGCCAAGCATTCTTCTAAGCTTTGGTGGTAAGATGGTATTCATATCATTTGTTGGCCACATTTCAGATCCATTTATTGGCTTCACATTGTACCTGTAGCAGCTTCCAAACATTTGTGTTGTGTACCAAACTGCTACATACTCCTCTATATTTACATTCAAGCACAAGATTGCAGAAATAGCACGGACACATGGTATAACTGTCAACTACCATGATCTGCATCCATAGGTTCTTTTATGTAAGTCAATTACATACACCTCATTCAACCACCTACTCTCATATTGATGAAAACCACTTGGAGTTACTCCTCAAAACTTGTTATGAAGTGTAACATACAAGTTAGTATTGATATATATATATATATATATATATATATATATATATATATATATATATGTATTATGTCTAAATATAGTTATATACCTTTGTACTTTCTTCATGCCCTCAATCTTCCTTCTAATTAAGGGACAAATCTCCAAGTTCCACTCCGGGCCCTTGCTTTTCTGAGTAAACATCCTTTCTTTGACATACACTCTAATATCTTCCAACATTACTATTATTGGTTTTTTTTCTAGCTTCCACAATGACTGCATTAAATGACTTTGATATACCATTTTCAATGGAAGCACTACCACTATCTTCCCTAAAAAATTCCCTAAACCTTGTGTTTGGTTTTTTTCCATCAGGAGCTCATAGGCATTTATGTCAATTAATCTGATCTCCTTCTTCATATCTTCAAATTTTGTTATGGTTGTGGCCTTGGCAGAAACCCAGAAAAGTTTCCTATAATCAGCTCCTGAGAATTTTCTCTTGGAGTTGGCATAAACATGCCTAGCACATTGTCTATGCTCACATTCTGACACTATTTCCTTAACTGCCACAATCAGTCCCTATTAAGTAACATTTGAATGTCATTATAAATTAAAAATAAAATATAAATAGTATTATTAAAAAATAGTTGACTACCTTATGTTGGTCAGAGATGATGGTTAGTCCTCTGCCTTGTCCCATATCAATTTCTTCAAGCAATACATCCAAAACCATTTCCAAGTTGCCTTATTTTCAACTACAACAATAGCCCATGCTAGAGGATGCATTTGGTTATTAGCATCCCTACCAACAACTAAAAGTACATCACCTCTACAAAGTCCCTTTAAAAAACATCCATCTACACCAATCACTATTCTACACCCTTTAATCCAACCATCCTTTACAACCTTCAAGCAAATATACATCTTTGAAAAATGGATTGTAGAATCAGGCATGATATCCACATCTAATTTCAATGTGGAACATGGATTAGTCCTCAATAGCTCCAAACCATAACTCCTAAGCTTTTCATAGTGTGCCACCAAAAACTCCCTTCTATTTCATCCATTGCAAATTTTTTGGCATTTCTACATTGACCAAAACTAACTTTTAGATTAAAATCTCTAAGGACTGCTGCTGCCATTTTCCTGTAACTTATTCTTGGATTATCTATTATTGTTTCCATTAACTGTTTTCCAATCCAACTATATGTGACCATTACACCTAAATTGAAGGTCCTACAACAGTTGTGTTTAGAGATTAAGGACTTAATTTGAAATGATCTTTCTTTACTCATCCAAGTTGCCTACAACCTAAAAAGGCATTTATACTTCTCTTCACCTTTGCAACATCTAACTAATAATCTAGTTGAATCTATTTTTCATGCCATAGTTTATACCCATTAGCAACATCATAATTGATTAACAAATGCTTAAGTTCATAACGATCACAAAATTTTATACCTAAGATTGGAACCATTGTATCCCATTTTTGGTTAGGATCATGAATTGGATACTTGTGAAGATCTTTCTTGACATCTTTCTTATCATCTACAACTTTTGGAGGCCTGGAAAATTTTCTTCTAATGAAAGGATCATCATATGGTTGTATTTGTATCACTTCATCGTCAGGTTTATGCTCCATAAACTCATTATCTGAAAGCTTAGAGTCTACATCATCATCATCATTCGTATTACCATCTTCACTTATCTCTTCTTCAATACACTCCATAATTGTCACCTGACTGTGATCAATGTAAAAATTGATCATTCCCCCATTCTCATATCCAACATCAAGAAAACGTACATAATCATTTTCATCTTCCAAGACTCTCAACCCGTCTCTCAGTGAATGTTGTGGAAGACAATAATAGACACTGATTCTTCCTTCCTTGACCAACTTATTCACATACGAGATGAACTCCATGAAACTCATGCTTCTGAAATCGACATTGCTAACAACCATTTTTACTGGATTGAAATACACAATCGGTATGGGGACAAAAGAACCTGTATGATAGACTTTGATTGTCAAGTTGGAATCCATTGTGGTGGTTTTGTGAAAAGGATGAACGAACGAAGGAGAAGGAGAAGGAAAGGAACCCTAGATTTTAGGGGAAATAACGAAGGGGAAGGCCACATATATTCCCGTAAATCTTTTAACTGGCTAAACTACAATACCCGGTAAAATGGTATTTTTTTCACTAAAAAAGAAGAATGGTGTTTTTTGTATGTTTTTAAAACATTGTTACCTTTTAAGTCATTTTCCCTAAAAGATAAGCAGAACAAATTTGCAACAAAGGTTTTTTTTAGAGGGAATTGTTGTGATGGTGCATTTGTGAGCATAAGGTTTTTTTAAGTGTTTGACCGATTAAATTTGCTGAAAGCGTGGAGATATTTGGTCAATTTAACCGATTCATTTTCTTAATTTTCTCTAAAGTGGTTAATTCTAGTATTATTTTGTGAAATTAGTTAGATTTGTGTATTGTTGACCAGATACATAAATTAATTGTATATGTTGCATTATAGATTGTACAATTTAAAATTCAACATTTGACCAAATATGTTTTATAATGTATTATATATATATATATATATATATATATATATATATATATATATATATATATAAACTCCAATTAGAACATCTTCAATGGTAGCTTATTTATAGTTTTTTTTATTGACCACTCAGTATATATTGAGTGGTCAATATACTTCTATGTTTTGTCATTTAACACTCTCATATTTTAGTTATATTTCATTTTACCTTCTAAATATATTTTTATTTATTTACTAGTTAATTATTTATATTAAATATATAATGACATTTCTTTTATGGAACAAAATTATAATGATTATATAATTTTTTCTAATATTTTTTTTATCACTATTCCGTAATAGTTTTTTCGTATTAAATTTTCCGAATGATATTTTGTAATATATGTTTTTGAAACAATATATTATAATATTTTTAATTAAAATAAAATATTATGTGTGTTTAAAAAAAGAATAATTAAATAAGGGGGTTTTATAAAACATTTTAGATAGATATGGATAAATTATTTAAAATTTTATAAAAAAAGCTATTTGATTGGAGTTGTTATTTAATTATAGGTTAATTTATTATAATGATGATGTGACAATAGTTTTAAGTTTTAATATGACTTAACCATTAAAGATATTCTTATAAGTAGGGGTGAGCAAAAACCGCACAACAACTAAAATTAACCGTAAAAACTACATATACCGCAACCGATAAAGCGCAAACGCAATAAACACCGATGGTGAAGTTTTCTGTTTTTTTGAAAACCGCAAATTTCCGGTGCGGTGCGGTTATTAGTTTTCAAAAACCGCATCGCACCGCATATATTATATACAATTTTTTTTATTAATTATTAATATATTAAATATTAAAAATAAGACAAGTTTCATGAATGAAAGATGAATAAAATACTAGAAGACAAAAGTATGGTTTTTTGTTATGGTTAACTTTGAAAAATGGTGAAATTATACAATTTTAAGAAATTTATTGTTAATTACTATTGATTTGACTTTTTTAAGATATTAATTATTCGTGATTTAAGTTAATTGTCTTATACATTATAATTTTTTATTATTACAAGTAATATGTTTGAACTCTTAAAACCGTAAGAGCTCTAAATTGTGGTTAAAAACCACACAAAATAACTGCACCAAATCCATACGGTTAATAACCGCAACACAGAAATAATAAAACCGCACCGCAAAAATAACCGCACCAAGCAGTTTTAAAAGTGGATTAACCTCATTTGCGGTTGGCGGTGAGTTTTTGGCTAATAACCGCACCGAACCGTACCGCACTCACCGCTACTTATAAGTCACCTCTCATCAACGGGCTATTTATAAATTGTAATTTGCAAAATTTATTAAATAAAATAAAACACTTAGGGCAGCCCTAAATCTTCTCCCCTCCCATGGTCGCTGCTTCTCAATCAGATCCAAGTTCTAGAAACTGCAGGGTATGGCATTTGGATTTAATATTATTTCTATCTCTAAACCTCCATTGTTATTGATTAAGCGTGTTTCGTGGGCATAAGTCACCTCTCATCCACTAAGCCTGTAATTAGTTATATGATCGATCTCGCTTTCAATATTCTATTTCCTGGTCGTTAACAAATTTGAATCCAACAAACGGAAATGAATACATTAATTTTACGTTCACTTACATTGGTTTTGGCTGTAGGCCTTGTACAGGGCTTCGAATACAACGAGAAAGACCTTGAAACGGAGGAGAGCATGTCCAATTTGTACCAGAGGTGGAGGGACCACCACAACCTGCAGGAAACAACCCACGCCGAGAAACATAAACAGTTCAAGGCCTTCAAATCCAACCTGCAACATGTTCACAAAACAAACAAGATGAACAAGCTGTATACATTAAAGTTGAACCAATATGCAGGGATGACAAACGATGAGTTTATGAGCAAGCATACCGGATTTAAGTCCAAGCGTCAAATGCATCACATGTTGCACCAAAGCCAACGCAACGAAGTCACGAATTTCATGTATGCTGATGCCGTTGATGTCCCTCCGGCGGTTGATTGGAGAAAAGAAGCCGTCACCCCTGTCAGGACTCAAGGCATATGTGGTAATTAACTTCGATCTTTTGGATTTCATCATCTTTGATTATATATCTTGCATTGATCTCGCTCATCTATATATGGATATTAATTAATTACAGGAAGTTGCTGGGCGTTTTCAACGGTGGATTCGGTTGAAGGAATTAACCAGATCAAAACCAAGAAACTAGTAAGGCTATCACCACAACAACTTATCGACTGTGACATTCATGGCGTCAATAACAGAGCATGTGACGGAGGGATAATGGGGGATGCGTTTGAATACATCACAAAGAATGGAGGTATAACCACAGAGGAAAACTACCCTTACACAGGTGTAAATGTTACTTGCAACGCCGCAAAGGTATATATATAGTAATAATCAAAACTTGTATAATTAAATCCGTGAATTGATCATTTTTGTAATGCATCCACAAATCGATCACAGGCGGCTGATCATGCAGTATCGATTGATGGTTATGAAAATGTGCCTGAAGAAAATGAAGATGCTCTATTGAAAGCAGTTGCCCACCAGCCTGTATCTGTCGCCGTTGATGCACAAAGTAATGATTTCCAGTTATATGCAAAGGTATATATATATATCTCAAAACTCAACACATAAAATTATTTCCAAACAATTCCATGGTGTTTGTATGATATTTTACACGATTTACGATGAGAAAAAGTAGCTAAATTATATGAAGATTGAAAAGGAATTGCATGCAAGTGCAGGGGGTTTTCACCGGAGAGTGTGGAACGGATGTTAATCATGGAGTAACAGCGGTTGGGTATGGAGAAACCGACGATGGAGTAAAGTACTGGATAATAAGAACGTCGTGGGGGGAATCATGGGGAGAGAAGGGATACATGCGACTGCTACGTGGAGTTCCTGACAAAAAGGGCGTTTGTGGTGTAGCAGTCTATGGTGCTTATCCTATTAAGAAGTCTGATACAAACCCTAAATCATCATTGAACAGGGAAGAACTCTAGAAATAAATCAATAATTATATAATTTTCTATACATATATAATACTGTTGAGACTTGAGAGAGAGAGATATGTGTGGATACACGAACATAATTATCCCGATCGAAAAGCAAAAGGTAAACTACTTACTTCAACCGTAGGAGTATATAGAGTAAGACAGGTGATGCCGAATTTAAATTTATTTTTTAAGTGTATTAGATATGTAAAATGATGTTTAAGGAACATGTATTTTAGAATTGGGATGTCATATGCATCAACATTATGAAATAACTTATTCGAGATCAGCAATTATATTATATTTATCAATATATGGTTTGATAAGAAAGAAAAAAAAGTACAACCAAAACAACAAACATTAACAACTTTGCAATAGATTGCTTGGTATGCATACCAGGTTCATGGCATGGTGATTACAATGGCGAGGTGGCACTAATGGCGGATTTATAGCTTTGAGAGGGTATGTAATTGCATACCCTGGTTAGTTACTAGTACTTATATATTCTTTGTTAAAAAAATATATTTATATATAATGTTTAAAGTAAATTACACGAATCGTCCCTAGTGCAAGTGTCAAAATGCATATTTGTGTCTATTTTTAAAAATTAACTCGGATCGTCGTTAGTTTAATACTTACACGCTTCATCCCTCCGGACATAAAAAGACCATTTTGCCCTTATTTATTTCTTTTTTTAAATTTCTTTTATTTGTTTATTATTATTATATTAAAAAGAAAAAGAAAAAAACAATAAAATATCCATACCCCGACCCTTTATCCTTCTACTCATACCCTTTCCCTTTCCCAACTTCATCTTGTTTTGATTCTAAACCTTTCGTCTTTCTCTCCATTTCCAACAAACACCATGGGAAACAACACCACCACCGGTCAACACCAACACCACCACCAGTCAAGACCATCACCACTGTAGCTCGTCATAACCATTGTAACTCAATTTTTAGACACAAAACAAAGAAGTCGGGGTTTTCAAAACTTAATCCTTGAAATCGAACTTCATTCCAAGCCCCACCACCGACATCCCTATTAACCTCCGTTGGCCGCCACCAGGAGTGTAGATAGGAGCACAAAGGTGGCCGTTGGTTCCATCTCTATCGATCTTCCAATAACCACCACAATTAATCTTCATCTCCCTTTCCCTCTTTCTCTGTAATGCATTAGCATAAACATAAAATCGAACACCGACGTTCACCACCACCAATCCTGTAAGTCGCCGCTAACATCCTCATCACACCAATGTTTTGCCTTAGCAACCCTAAAGACGAGTTAATCGATCCCAAATCATGGTTAAACAGGATACTCGTTTTCAGGTTAAACTAATTCAAGAGTTGAGACTCATTAATCGGAACCTATAAATCGAAACTCACATATGGTCGGAGAAGAAAGAGAAACGACCCACGCCTGGAGAAAGAGAAACCCGCATCTTGGCGGCCATCACACATGATCAGAGAAAATGGTGATTAAGATAGGAGAAACAGGTTCAGATTAAACCCCACCAAAATCATCTCTGTCGACGGTCCTCCCCTGATGCAATTCAAAGAACAATGACAGTTGGTGGTGGTCAAGGCTTGGATTTCTTGATGTAAGGAGATGGGGAAGAGTTTCCGAAAGAGTACCTATCCAGTGGTCGTATTTTGACATCTAGGGGTGTGCTCCGGTGGTGGTTTTTCCAGAACTAGTGGATCGACCATTCTTGAAGATTTCAGAGAAAATGGAGAAGAGAGATCGGTCAAAAGGAAGGTGCGGGGTGGGGTGAGCCTGAGGTGGGCAGGTTAGGGTTAGGGATTAAGTAATGCATGATTTTTTTAAAAATTTTTAAATTAATAATGATAAAAATAACATTAAATTAATTGGAAAAGAAATACAAAAGGATATAATAGTCATTTTATATTGTAAGGGATGAGACATGCAAATTTAAACTAACGAATGATGAAGTGTGCAATTTTTAACCAAACGAGGGACAGTCCGAGTTAATTTTTAAAAGTAGGGACCAAACGTGCATTTTGGCACTTGCATGAGGGACGATTCGTGTAATTTACTCTAATGTTTAATAATGCATACTTGCATGCCCAAATAACAATTCCAACCTAAGAAAACAAGAATTCAGCACAACTACATTTGACGTAATAGAAATTTCTTAAAAATATTTACATCCTTATAATTAATAAATGGAACCAACGAAAAAAAATCTCACAAAATCTACATTCCTAATCAAGTTATAATAAAAAGGAAGAATTTGATATATGTTTAATAAAGAAGTTAAAAGTATTGTTTAATAGAAATTCTAAATTCATCACATTTTTTTACAAAACCAACTAAAAGTTTGATAACTATAAGTACTCGACGACAACATTTGTAAACTTTACTCTTGATGTTAAGTGTTTTCTAGCATTTTCTTTAAAAAAATTAATTAAATTTTACTATATAATTGCATACACTAATTTATTTTTCTAGATCTGTCTGGTGGCGCTAATTTATTTTTCTAGATCCGTCTGTTGGCACAGTTCATGATTGGCGTGACCCGATGTGGTCTCAACCACCACTCACAATGTGGAAGGGAAAGAAACGAAAGGTCAAAACTTGTCGTTGTTTTCTATAAACTATATTTTCCATGTAAATACTAATAAATTAACCACAATACCTTTACACTATATCCTTTCATTCTATACTCTCCAAACATTTATTTGTCTCCTACTTTTTTTGCTCAACTCATAGAGCAAAACCCGAACACACCACTAGATATTACGATTCACCGAGTGATACATAGCTTGATGATTACACTACGCCGTTCACCAATTCCACTTCAAAACCTTTTCCAACATCCATTTCAATAAAATGATTTTGAACAACCCTTTCAACTAACCCTTACCGACAACCATTCAGATTCCCACCAAACATCCTCTAACAACAATAATTTCAAGGGATATATACACTAAAGTCTTAATATTTTCATCGATTTGACAAAAAAGTCATAAACTTTATTTTTTTGACAGTAAAGTCCAGAATCTCCAGAATACCCTCCTTAATCGTACCAAAGATCATAGGAATTTGATTAAGAATAATGTGGGTAATCTCTGTTGAAATGAACTCCTGCATCTGATCATCCACAAACTCGGATCCAAAGCCCGAACCCGAACCATCACCGGCACCAGAGTCGCTACCAGAACCTCCTCGAGTGACCACCATACTGAAAATAAGCCATATAAACCATCACAACATATTCGAAGAATTCCATAGTCTACAAGCTTCTTGGTTTCTTTGTGACTCTCATTGACTCGAGTACGGATCCTCTGCTTCCAGTAGTACGGGTCTATACTACATTCCACATCTATCTGTACTTTCCTCAAGGATATCCCCGAATCCCCCAAGTCACTTCCTTAACAATCCAAACAGCCCACAACAAAACAAGGCTCCCTGCACCGAATCACCTCCTAGGTTTTCCTAAGGCTACCACCACACCACTCTCCACAATCAGCTGCAGAAAGAACTCCCCCAAACACCCTCTAACTAGCTTACGAGTACAATTACATACCCCCAACACTAGATAATTCTTTGAATGAAAGGCCTCACACTACAACGGTTAGACTCAAAGAAGAACTACGAAGTAGAGTTAAACCTAACCTTCTAAAATTATCTAATCTCAATAATATGTAATTTAGTGTATTCGCTTACTAGTTAGCTGATGTTATTGGAAATCCTAAAAGCACAAAGCAAGCAACATTCGAGCATTGAGTAATCAGAATCAAGGCATAACCTAAACATGTTATCCTATCACTGATTGATCAGTACTGGCATGTAAGTTTACAAGCTCGTACAACAGGCATATAAATGCATTTCTCCTAGCATCCTATCATGCAAATCCTGAGCATATCCTTAGCCCTAATCTAGCATGTGATTCACATATTCTCAATTCCAAGCATAACACAAAACATGTATGGGTATTTTCGGAAAACTTATTGGAGCTCGGTCGATTACATGCACCACACCCCTTTCTTTCATTATAAAAACACCTTTTCATAAAACATTTCTTTTTATGAAAATTTTCCATGCCCTTCGTTTGAGTTCACACATACCCGAGTGTACACCTGAATTCCTTAAACCAAGGCTCTGCTACCAACTTGTAACGTCTCAAAATTCAAGATCAAATTTTTTTGTTTTCATATTAATTAAAACATCAACCAAACATGTTTACTAAAACCAAATGGAAATCATAATGTATTCATAATCATCCAAAACACATCAGAGTCAAATATGTGAAAAATCCTTGTGTATGCGATGCGATCGTCCCGAGATCTTCCCCTTTGATTCAGAAGTATCCGAAACATAAACTGAAATCCGTAAGCACGAAGCTTAGTGAGTTCCCCAAAATACCGCATACCATACATATATGCCAGCTCAAGGCTATGACGAGTCTATTTCACTCTGGAATCTATTTCACCACCGAGTCTATTTCAACTTATATGCGAGCTCAAGGTTGTGTCGGGTCTATTTCACCCTCGGGTGTATTTCACTCCTAGTCTATTTCAACTCATATGCGAGCTCAAGGCTATGTCGAGTCTATTTCACCCCCTCCCGAGTCTATTTCAACTCATATGTCAGCACAAGGCTGTACCGAGTCTATTTCACCCCATATACATATAGAAAATAGGCATACAACAAGAGTCACAAAGACTACAAGCACACACAATCCCTAGTGTCCGATAGTATAGTGAGCAAACTCACCACAATCTGTTATCAGTCAATAGATGCCCGGGCTGCTGAACTGGAGAATCCACGCACTTACCAACCAAATAAAATCCTAATTAATAATTGGTTCATAATCCATAACGGGGAATTTAGTTCATTGGTCCAACACCTTGGGTAAAAGACCATTTTACCTTTTCCTCACTTGGCCTAATATCTGAGGCCCAATCTCAATGACACTAAAAGCCTAATAGTGGCCCAATTTCCTAAAGGTCACCCAAATCCCAATATGGGCTCAAATCCAAGAAGGCCCAATGCCTAACAATGGCTAAAAGTCAGAAAGGCTAGCGGTCCAACAAGGCCCAAAACCCTAATAGTCCAAATATGGTCCAAACCTCAAAGCCCAAGACCAGGCCTGGTATGCTGCGGGTACCACACGTACACCCGACATACTAGGTAGCATTCCTGATCGGGGACTCGAACGCGTAAGCACTGTGTATGCTTGCGTACGCCCAACGTACACTCCCATTAAGCACTTTTTCCCTTAAGCACTTAATGCTTACAACCAGACGTCCAAACTTCATATCATAGTCTTGGGGAACGTCATAATCCATAAAATCATTAACTTGGAACCTTTACAAGGCTCAAATGAACTCAAACCCTAAATGTAGCATTTTATTTTCACCAAATGGACATTAACACATGCATGGTTGATCCATAACCATCAAGATGTTAATTTTATGGACTAAGGACCTCAGAAACATCAAGATAAGCAAATCCTAACTTTTGGAGTGGAAGAATTCCCACTAGTTCTCATTCATGTGACCAAAAGTGACCAAAACTCCATAAAGACTAGATTTAAGTAGACAATGAGCAAGTTCGGAGCTTTATACCTCAATGAATCTAGAAATGATGAGTAGAATCTGGATATACAAGCTCTCCCTTGGTCAAAGCTCCTTCAAAGCGCTTCTTCCTCAAACATTTTTATACTGTTTATTAGAGAGATATAGACATGGACTCAACATATTTCAAGTGACAATCACATACAAATATTTTCCAATAATCTCATTTATAGTTTTTACAAAGACATAATCTGGGAACCCATGTTTCACAAATTTTATGGTCTGCTTTACACATTTTAATTTTAATTCCAAGTATGGTCACATATGGTCACAGAGGAGTGATGACATTAGTAATGGAGGATGCATACCTCATAAATAATTTTGATGGTTCTATAAACACTCTTCATCCTTCTGTAGTTAGATGTATGTAAACAACATTTTATCTATATAGAGGTATAGTTTTAAATCATGAAGAAAGGTCTTCTCATATGTAGGTCCATCATCACGAACAATCTTATCATTCAGTTACGGAACATATCCAAACCATTGATTTATGGACTCATCATATGAAAGAAGAAACTTCAAACTTAATTACTTCCACCAACAATTAATTTTCATTTGATCATTTTCCATAATTACACCACACTCAACAACACCGAATGCGACTAACTGTTGTGACATATAACGAACAAAATCTATAAATTTTCTATATCTATAAATCTTTTACATCATTGTTAAGCAACTTGACACCGATACATAGTTTAGGAGATTTAAAAAATAATTTGATTTAATGATCAACTTAAAATAACTTTCTTGACATTTTTTTGGAATGGTTGAAGTTTATGACAACTAGTTAGTCGCTAGCAAGGAAAAACAACAAAAGGATTACATAAAGGGATTTTACATCCACTTATTACAGTTTATCCTAACCTTACGATTCTCTAGAACCAATTAAATGAAAAAGACACTATAGAATCAAATAAAGAATCCTTCGTGTATCTTTCATCTCCAAACAACAACATGTTCCTAGACGTCCACAAAACCCGGATTAAAGTGCAACAAAATGTATCAAACACATCTCGACGAGAATTAGCACTAGCTTGATTGTCAATCCAAAGAAACAAACTTTGCACATTACTAAAAAAAGGGATCAAGACATCATCCAAAGCAACACACCTACTCCAAAGTTGCATTGCCATCTAACACTCAAAGGAATAAGTGCTCTGCCGCCTCAGTGGCAACCTTAACAAGCACATAAAATGTCCATACCATGGGTTATACTCAACTACATATTGCCATGTAATTAACCTGTCAACAATAGGTTATACTCATCTACATATCCAAAAGATGATTTATCAATTCTAATACCATATACTCAAAAATAACATTAACTTTCTCACATGCCCTCAACTAAAAAAATTCTAAATAACTTGTTTTATGAATTTATTTTCAAATGAATAACACGAATGAAAGAAAAATTTGAGAAGTTTCCATGGTCCCAAAAATGGAAAAATCTCCACCTTTCGTCACTACTACTAAGGATGAGCACGGTTTAGTTTAATGCGGTTAACCGCAAGCCGCAAATGCAGTTACTCCCACCACTAAATCGAATAGTGTAGTTATTTTAGCGGTGTGTGTTGGGTTTTATATGCATCTAAACACACAATCATGCGCAACAGAAACATACAATAATCCTATATGTTCATGTACCGTAAGGATCTAAGTTTCATGTTATTACTGCTACCATATGAAAACACAAGACATAAAGAATGAAGAATAACATACCTCTTTTTTAACCCTTATCTCCATGCTTGAGATATTTTCCTTCTCAAAGTTGCTTGGATAAGAGGACCCAAACCAAAATCTGTTTAATTATATCACACCTAATGAAACCAAAGAGTGGAATAAAATGGGTAGGAGAATGGTCTATTTCATAAACCTTAAGGTACCGTTTGGTAGGAGAACTAGGTGGAACAGAACAGGACTGGACTGGATTGAACATGATTGGACTGAACTGGACAAACAATTTGTATTGTGTTTGGTAAGACTGGAACTGAACAGAACAAGTTATCCGAAACTGTTTGGTAACAATAGAACTGGAAAAAACAAGATGTAAAATGACCAAATTACCCTTTTGCAAAAAAAAACATTAGTATTAAATAACATACATAACTTCAAAATTAACATTTTGTTTAAAAAAAATAATTAACAATTTCATATTAAAACAAGTTCTAATACCAAATAATTAAATTTGCTTCAAAATTAACAAAGTTTTAAATCTAAATGGTTTCAAAATCCATAACTTTAAATAAAAAATAACAAACTTTAACTGTCTTCCTTAAATATAGTCTTCACAAAAAGTGTTTTGATAGTTGCATCTAAGTTATTCCACATCGATAACAAACAAACTCACATGATTTCTGAAGAAGACAACTTCATGGTCTTTAAATCTTCATGTAAGGACATTTCCGTCCTAAATTGAGTATTTACAACATGAAATGGGCAGGAACACCACCAACTCGACAGGTAGTGACACACAAATGTGCTTAATTAACCCTCCTAATAACCAGCTTGCATCTTTATCATAAAGTAGGGAGAAACAAAAGCTTGGGGGCAATTTAGTCCAAAATCCGAGGTCTAACTGCATATGTTATTCATTTCCTATTTGGGGGCACTTTAGTCCAAAATTTAAGGTTTAATTGCATTTGTTATTCGTTCCTTGTTATGCACATGCACTCCGTGGTGCTATGTGTTTAAGATGATGATGTTGAAAGAAAGTCATTTGGACATAAAGAGAGAATATGTAATATTGAATAATAGGGCTAAATAGTTAAGAATGGTAGATAATGTAGAGTGATTATAAAATTGTAGTATTCCTTTTATCTTGTAAAGACCAAGAATTAGAATCCACCATGTATTCTAACCTTACAAGAATTACAGATTAAACCTCCATATGAAACACAAAGATTTTTATTGCAGGTAATTATAAGGTAATCAAGAAAGAATCAAGTAAAAAATGACATTTAACACAGAATTATACAGTAACAGGGAGAGAATAACTAAGAGATAGCCATAGAATAAAAAAACCGTCGGGATTTTCATTATATAGAGAACTTCAAGCCAGTTGAAATTAATACACATACCTATTAACTAAGAGATGAATGTAAGGATAGGAGAGAAAGAAATAAAGAAATCGTTCAAGTGAATGAAGATATGCAACATCTGAAGTTAAAAAAAGAACGGTACCTTGTGATGTTGAGTAAAGACGATAGCAATGAGATCATGGATTGCTGGAGAGTTCGAATTTAATCTATAATCAATAATCAAGAATGAAATTATGTGTGCGGTTGACTGGTTATGAAGATTATAGGAGACGGTGATAGATAACAAGAAAGGCGAAGACGCAAGATGAGACCTATTCGAAGGGTTATTTTTGTCAGGTTATTTTTGGATGGAGACGTGTTCTAATGAGTTCCACCTTTTTGGGTGGGACTATTTTTTTATTGAATTGTTCCATCGGACTTGGTTAAACTTTCATTTTGTTCTTGTCCCAGGGGTGCCAAACACCATCTAAAAAACTTAGTGTTGTTCTGTTCCATCCAGTTCTACTCACTAAACGAAGCCTAAGAGAGTGGAATAAAATGGGTAGGAGAAGGATCAATTTCACAAACCTTAAGAGAGTTAGAAATCGTCCTTATATAGAGAGGAAGAAGGGTAGCGAAAAAAGTCAAGCCAAGATGCAAGCAAGAATGAAATCCCAAAAGCCTTATTTATATTATTGGATCCCTTCCTAAGTTTTGTACTCTATCCCATGTGGGATGGGATAGCAAATTCAAAATTCTCTCTTATCCAAGAGAGATTTTGTCCAACCTTAATCCTATAAGGGCATGTTTGGTTCGCAGAATGTTACTGAAGGAATTGCATTTGGAATTGGAAAAGGAATTTGTCAGGAATTTGAATCCAATTCCATGTCCTGTTTGGTTGTCAGGAAATGGAATTGGAATTGATTCCAGATTTTGTTTGGTTCGTAGGAATTGGAATTAGAATCCATATAAAATGACAGAAATGCTCTTTTTGTCTATATTGCTTAAGTTTACTTTCTTTTTTAATTTATATGTAAAGATACATTACATAAATTATAAAAATAATAAATTTAATTTAATTGATTGAGTGTTTGTGTCAATATAATGTAAAAATCATGCAAATGACTTCATAACTTAATAAAATTCTTTAAATACACGTCCCAATAATGTTACCAAAAAAACATAACTTAAAAGCCGATCAACATCCAATGCACATCCCAATTGGTAATACTACCCTTCCAAAATGTATTTTACCCAAGCTTCTCTATCACATTCTTCAATTTCCCAAAATTTTTGAACATTAATGGGATCACTTCTTATCTTGGTCAAAGCTTTGAACTTTTCAAGTTGACTTATTGAATTCGTCTTTAAAATCGCTGGAGGGATCTTCTCACTTAACTCGTTAATCTTCATGTCAAATTTAATACCTTCACTCAAGTCCTTTGATATTTCTTTAAGACTTTCTATAATTAAGCCAACCGCCTTGTTAAACCCCGTCGCTTCGATTTTCTTCTTCTTGGAACGAACACTCGGTGAAGTTTCATCATGTTGCACGGCTGTAGTACGACTAACTTCCTCTAAATCTAGAAAATCATCATCTGAATCTTGCGTTTCTTCTTCTAAGATCACCTTTTGTGAATTTGTTTCATCTCCATGAAATTTCTAGCTTTATTTCCTTGAGCTCGGTATTTTCCAAAAACAATGTAAAGATCTTCATAATAAAAAAATGTTTTGTGTTTCCATCTAGTTGCTTCTTTATGTACCTATTTACCAACATTATAATTCATATAAAAAACAAAAAGCAAAATATTTCCCTGTAGTCGCTTAATTATTAAAATGTACGTGTAGGTATGCCTCCCAGACCGGATCCAGTTAATACATATATAAACTGCATATCTTGGGAACAAACCCTAGAACATTTGTTGCAATGTCATTCTTTCTTGTTCTATATCTAGGCTGATCTTCGACTGTAACTAGACACTTTATATATGTTCCATCTAAAGCTCCTAACCAATTCTTAAACCACTTCCATCTTTGATCAGTAGAGTTATCGGGAACAGGTGCGGGTTTCTTAAGCAAATGAGTATGCAATCCTATGACTGCATTACAAAGTCGAATAAAATGCCTATTAATTGTTTCTCCCGAGCAACGAAACCGGCATATTATAACACGATTCTTAACATTATGAGCAAGAATATGCAGATTAATAGCAACTTGTTCATCAATCTCCATATTCCTACTTGGTTTTAGGCCTCCCAATGTTTCAAGCATACAACATAACTTAGTAAAACACATTTGAGACATCCTAATTTGTGATATAGACATGGTGTCACTCTCATAAACGTATCTATGTAGTATTGGGTATCGATCTACATTTGAAGAAAGATGCTTAATACATCGTTTATCCCTATGTTTTTTGAATATCATTAACAAAAGGACTACAACAACGTGTAGAACCACATCCCACCATGTTAAAATCAATGAAGTTTGCCTTTGTCTACGATTGCGTGTTGTTAAACTAAGTCGAGACTGTAAAACAGAAAAACAGTATACATATTCCATTGATGGCAAAAAAAAAAGCAAACGACATATATTGATAGCAAAACAACAAAACCACAACATGTATTCTGTTCTATCGATTTAGCAAGAGACCAAGACATGTTTTCTCTGTTCAGTGTAGTTGTACAAGGAATTACACATTTCCATAAAAAAAATTAAACCAAATAACATGAACAACTTCCCAGTTCTATAACAGACAAATGAAATCAAAACAAGCAGGGAAAGAACATAGTTTCGGTTTTCTGAAATCGTGAAAAGAAAGAGAATTTAGAAAATCATAAAATTAGAAAAGATGGAGAGAATGTGAAGAAATCGATTAGCTAATGGTTGTTGTAGACCAATTCAAAAATTCAGAAAAGTACATGAGAAATCGATTCGCTTGAATTCAGAAATCAAATAGCTTGAAACCATGAATCGACCAAGACATGCTTCACAGGTGTTGTTTGGTTTGAATGTGAAGAGAGAGAGAGAGAGAGAGAGAGAGAAGGAGAGATCGCCTGGAATGAAAGTCGTTGGTCGATCCTTGTTATGATGAGGAGAAGACGCGAAGATGGGATGTCGGCTGAGATTAGGATGAACAAACTAGGTTAACTGATGAAGGGTATTGTAATGTTTAGCAGGGGCAAAATCGTAATCTTGTGCTTTCCATGTTGTGAAGGAATTAATTCCTTTAAGATTGTGAAAGAATGGACTTTCCTTCATTTGAACGGAAAATAATTCATTTAGCATTCATTTTCCTTCCCTTGAAGTTGAACCAAACATAGGAATTTGAGGGAATTGGAATCATTTTCCCTCAAATTTCATTCCATTCCTGCCAAACAAAGACCCCCTAAGGGTTCTGGAATATTCTTAATCAACCAACTATTGATTAATGAATATTCAACCCTTTAATTAATTAAACTGTTTAATTAATTCCAAAATATTTTACAATTAATTTCTAATTAATTATTAACCATAATAATTAATAAATTAATTTCCTCTTTATTTATTCTACTCAATTTGGATTTTGAGGGCAACCCAAAAGGACTTTGTTATTATTAGAAATATTACCAATAATTAATGACATTTGACACTGTTTCCGGCAGTACGATCAGTTTTTATGCGGTTCATTTTCGTACGGTTGCAATTCGGTTTTTAACTGCATAGATTTTGTGCAGTTTTTTTTCTGCATATTTATATCACAATTAAACATTTCATATTTTACATATGACATAACTTGTTTGGGCATTTAAGACTTTCTTTTTGTGGTTTTAAGAACTCAAAGACTATTAGTCGTTATAATAATAAGACAAAATTTCACAATTGGTCCCTGTGGTTTACAGAATATCGCACTTTGAGGACTTCCTAGCAAAAAAGTCACGCGACTGGTCCCTGTGGTTTTTAAAATTACATGAAAGGTCCTCCTGCCGTTAAATCTAACTTTTCTGCCGTTAGATTTTAAGGAAAAAGACTATTTTGCCCTTGTACCAATATTGCAATACACTACAAACCTCAAGGACCATTCGTGTAATTTTCTAAATATGAAATTATATATATATATATATATATATATATATATATATATATATATATATATATATATATATATATAATATAATATAAATTTCGCATTTTGTAAATATATAAATTATAAATATAAATTTTATATATATGTAAATATATAATTTCAACATTTTGATAACTTTTTTTTTTTTTTTTTTTTTTATCTTTTTGACATTTTGATTTCTATTTTTATTTTATAGTTTTACTAATTTATGGTTTTTTGTTATATTTTTGTTTATTTTGAATCAAGTAAATAAACTTAAATTCGATAAACCATGTCGAAATTATTTTTTCCTTTAATTTTTCTTATTTGTGAATTGAAACGTTAATATTATTTTATTTTATTTTAATATTATGTCGTTATTGTTAATGTTTTTTTTAGCGTTTAGTTCATTTTTGGTCACTTAACTTTTGGTTTTGTGCTCATTTGGTCACTTAACTATTTTTAAGTTTTAAAAGGTCATCAAACTTTTGGCTTTGTGCTCATTTAGTCACTTAACTTTTGGTTTGGTCAAATTTAGTCACCTAACTTTTAAAATTGTACTCATTTAATCACTAAACTTTTAAATTTTTTCAAAAGTTTAGTGACTAAATGAGCACAATTTTAAAAGTTAGGTGACTAAATGAGCATAAATCTAAAAGTTAAGTGACTAAACCAAAAGTTAAGTGACTAAATGAGCACACAGTCAAAAGTTTGATGACCTTTTAAAACTTAAAAATAGTTAAGTGACCAAATCAGCACAAAACCAAAAGTTAAGTGACCAAAAATGACCTAAACCCTTTTTTTTTATCACTCAATACTTAATATCGTTAGCAACTTTATTACAATTTTGGTGTTTGAGTTTTTTTAGTTTTTTTTAATAATTTTGGTTATTTATGGTTTTTGTAATTTTTTTTATTTTCATTCGCATAAATAAAATAGTTATATTTAAAAATATAAATAAAGAAAATAAACATAACTTTTTTATTTACACAAATCAAAATAAAAAAAAAATAGTTACAAAAACCATAAATAACAAAAATTAATAAGAAAAATGCGAAAAAAAAACCCAAAAAATATGAAATGTGTAAAATGTATCAATATATTAGAGTATTTTACAACTTTGTTGTTTGAGTTTTTGGTTTTTTGTTTTTTTTTTTTTGTTTTTTTATTTTTCATTACTTGAATCAAAATAAATAAAAATAAAAGAAGAATAATAAATAACTAAATATATATAAAAAAAACAACAAAAGGCGAAATAATGATAATGATAAATGAAAACATAAAGTTGCTAACAATATAAACTATAGAGCATCAAAGTAAAAAATAAAAAATAAAAAATAAAAATAAAAAAAAATAAAAAATAAAAAAAAAAAATTAGTGTTTCATTTCATAATTAAGAAAAAAAAAGTTTCAATATGGTTTGTCGAATTCAAGTTTATTTACTTGAATCAAAATAAATAAAAACATTAAAAAAACCTTACATAACTAAAATTATAAAAAAATGTTAAAAAGATTACAAAAAATATCAAGTTGTTGAATATATATATATATATATATATATATATATATATATATATATATATATATACACACGAAATTTATATTTATAATTTATATATATACAAAATTTCATATTTAAAAAATTACACGAATGGTCTTTGAGGTTTGTAGTGTATTGCAATATTGGTACAAGGGCAAAATAGTGTTTTTCCTTAAAATCTAACGGCATAAATGTTAGATTTAACGGCAGGAGGACCTTTCATGTAATTTTACAAACCACAGGGACCAGTCGCGTGACTTTTTGCTAGGAAGTCTTCAAAATGCAATATTCTGTAAACCTCAGAGACCAATTGTGATGATCAATCGATTGATCCAATATTCCGCTCAAAACACTACCAATCGATTCAACCTTAGTTTGAGTTATGGTGTGATGATCAATTGATCCAATATTCCGCTCAAAGTTTCAGTATAATATCATTTTTTTAATAAGTAATATATTAATAATTAAGTAAAAAATAATTAATTGTATAAAAATATTTATTTAATGTATAAAACTCGGTGTGGTTAGGTTTTTTATTTACAGTTCGGTTTTTAGCGGCTTTTTCAAAACTAAAAACAACACCACACCAAAAAATTTTGTTTTTTGCTAAATAAAAACGGCATCAATGGGTTCCTTTTCGATTTTGAGTTTTTCAGTTTATGCATTTTTTTGTTTTCTTTTTATTTGTGGATTAGTTTATGTTCGCCCCTGGTTAGTAGTTACTATTGTGAGAAAGGTTGTTCTGCAAAATTAAAGTATTTTCACAAAACCAATTTTGCAAAGCTTATTTTGTGATAAATGTGCAAAACATGGTTATTTTGTGCGCACTCTTATTTTGGTCGTTTTTTTAATTAGCCCTAAAATAAAAGAATCGATGCTAAAATCAATTTCATACAAGTATTAGGATTCAAATCAAACAATACAAAACAAAATTCTTCCAAAAAATATTACGTTTATTTTAAGATAAAACATTCCATATAATAAAATGACTTTAAGCAACCACTAGACATTCTTAAATTCGGTACTTTAAGCCCCCTTTATTTGCCTTCATATCGTAAACTAAAAGCCAACATCATTTATAACCCAAAACATGCATTGCTTGCACCCTTCACTCATCTTAAATTCCCTATTCAAAGTTTCAAACCCCCAAAACGTGACCAAAGTTATCTATTCCATCTTTTGACCCATAAAACAAGAGCAACAAGTCCTTATATTTGGTCTTTTTAGGCAATGACAAAGCACATGAGAGTTCAACAAGTGTCATATTATCTTATTTAGTTTTCAACATTAGAATAGAAAGTAGAAAATACAATTTACTTCCATTGAGTGTGTTTCATGGCCATAAGTCACCTCTCATGCACTCAACCTCTAATCATTTAATCTCATTAGCAATCAGTCTCCTCTATATAAACCAATCACCAAGTTCATAACTTTCAATCCCAATCAATATCTAAGAAAAGTAGTAAGAAATGGAAATCAATAACTTAGTTTTATTTTCGTTTACTTTGTTTTTGGTTCTAGGCTTTGTGAAGGGATTTGATTATAGCGAGAAAGAGCTTGAAACAGAGGAGAGTTTGTGGGATTTGTACCGGAGGTGGAGGAGCCACCACCATGTGGCGGAGATAAGCCGCCAAGAGAAACTCAAGCGGTTCAATGTGTTCAAGTTCAACCTGCAACATGTTCACAACACAAACAAGATGAAAAAACCGTATAAGTTAAAGTTGAACAAGTTTGCTGACATGACTAACCATGAGTTTAGAAGCATGTATGCTGGATCAAAGATAAGCCATCACCGGATGCTGAAAGGAGAGCGTATTGGAAGTAAGGGTTTCATGTATGCAAATGACGATAATGTCCCTGACTCGGTTGATTGGAGAAAGGAAAATGCAGTCACCCCTGTCAAGAATCAAGGCCGATGTGGTAACACTAACACCTTCTTTTCCTCTTGTGTGTGAGGCTATGTTTCTTTATTTCCATGATAAGCGTTGGATGAATAAATGATCATGGGTATGTATTACAGGAAGTTGCTGGGCATTTTCAACTGTGGTTGCAGTAGAAGGAATAAACCAGATCAAAACCAAGAAACTAGTATCCTTATCAGAACAAGAACTTGTGGATTGTGACACTGGTGAAAACCATGGATGTAATGGAGGACTAATGGACATGGCATTTGATTTCATTAAAAAGAACGGAGGTCTAACTACTGAAGATAACTACCCTTACACAGCTGCAGATGGAAGTTGCAATAAAGTAAAGGTACAACTTCTGTTTGAAAGATCCCAGGGATGAAAACTTGTAAATCGGATGTTCATGTGAATCAATTTTGGAATTACAGGTGGAAAATCAAGTAGTATCGATTGATGGACATGAGGATGTGCCAGCTAATGATGAGGATTCTCTAATGAAAGCAGTTGCTAACCAGCCTGTATCTGTTGCCATTGATGCTGGAAGTTCTGATTTCCAGCTCTATTCAGAGGTATCTCAAAACTCACATAGACAGATTACATCTAATTTGGTTTGGAAACCTACATCACAAAAATCAAAGTGGAAACCAAATATGTTTGATTTTTCGAGTCCAAATCACCAACTGAACACCCTTAAGTTATCCTAAATCGCTCGTTTATGGTGTTGTTTATTTGAATTTTTACGAAAACGAATTTGTTTACGATCAAAAAACCTAAATATGAGCAGTTAATGATACGATTTAACAGGGAGTTTTTACCGGAAAATGTGGAACGGAGTTGAATCATGGAGTAGCGGTGGTTGGTTATGATACGAGCGACGACGGAACCAAGTACTGGATAGTGAAGAACTCGTGGGGAGCAGATTGGGGAGAGAAGGGATACATACGGATGCAACGCGGAATTTCTGACAAGAATGGGCTCTGCGGCATAGCAATGGAGGCTTCTTATCCTGTTAAGAACTCTGATACAAACCCCAATTCATCATCGATCAGGGATGAACTCTAGAAGAATTGAATAATCGAATTCTTATGTGATCTCAATACTATTTGTATGGCAATGATGGTATATGATTACGAGTTTGATTTTTATCATCAAATAACTGGGCATTTGGGCTGAGTATATTTTCTCTTGGAACCAATTACTATTAGATTACTTGACTTGATCATATGATTAATCACCTGGAGGGTAATTTGGTTTCAAATTTGTTACATTAATTTTTTTTTTTTTTTTAAATTTTACATGAATATGGTTGTTACAACCATTTAACTATCGTTCATTTAATCATTAAAGAAACAACATTTAAACACTTATAACAATTATGTTGGTGTAATATGTAAAAAAAAAAACCTTAAGAACCTAACATAGGCAAATTTGAAATCTTATTACCCTCCTAGGTCATTAACCCTTCTAAAAGATATTAGAGATACAAGATTTGTCGGGAATACCCCTTTACTTGTCGAGGATACCACATTACTTGTTGTGGATACCACATTACTTGTCGTGGATACTCGTTTACTTTGTTCATGGCTCTATCACTCGCGCTAATAAACTATCTGAAATTTATATAATAACATAAAATGACATTTAAAAAATATGTTTTCTATAACTAATTAAGGGGCATATTTAAAAAATTTTAAAAAAAACTTTTAAAAAACTAGTCTAAGTAACCTTTTAAAACATCTGCTTATAAACTATTTTTTGGCTTGTCAAACATGACAACTTAAAAAATATCAAAAAAAATAAGGTAGCTTATTAGCTAGTTGTGGTATGCCAAACATAACCTTAATCATTAAGATTTTGATTATTATTAGGTATTTTCTTTTTTCTTTTTTGTAAAAATGACAAAAAAATTGTTATGTAACCTTTCAATTGAAACTGTTGGTTGTGGTGAATAGACGACTAAAATGAGAAGACGAAATGATCAAGTTATCTAACTAGATACTAATATAAATTGTAAAAGAGTTAGATGAAATGATAAAAATATTAAAAATATGGACCTAACGTGGACAAAATTAAAACCTTATTACCCTCTTTAAACTGTTATAACAACAATATTGGTGTAATATATATAAAAAAAAAACTTAAGGACCTAATGTGGACAAAATTAAAACATTATTACCCTCTTTAAACGGTTATAACAACCATATTGGTGTAATATGTACAAAAAAGACTTTAGGGACCTAATGTGGACAAAATTAAAACCTTATTACCTTCCTAGGCCATTAACCCATTACTACACGAGGAAAGGTACACTTCAAAAAAAATTATATGGCAATAAACTTTAACGTTGATTTAGCCTTTAATGAAATAGAAATGTACACAGTATATGATAGATAAAGTTGGTTAATTTATAAAATTTAAATATGAAATACATTGAACTTTTATTTCCTTTGTATAGATGTCAGCCAAAAATGTAAACAAAATTTCATTTATACTTTGTTGGAGAACAAAAAAAGGGAACAATGATAACTTTGTGGTAGGGTATCATACTTTGAGGGTGGTTCTCGGTAGGGATGAACAAGAACCGCACTGCAACAAAAAAGAACCTGAAAAAACCACATAAAACGCAACCAATAAACCGAAATTGCAACGAAAACCTATGGTAAGGTTTTTTGTTTTTCAAAAACCGCAAATTTGCTGTGTGGTGTGGTTTTTAGTTTTCATAAACCAAACCGTATCACATATATTATATACAATTTTTATATTAATTATTAATATATTAAATATTTACAATTAAAATAAAAAGAACTAAAAGTTTTGAGTCTTTGAAGGATAAAAATCTAGAAGACAAAAATATTGGGTTTTTTTGTTATGTTTAACTTTAGAAAATGGTGAAATTTGACAAGTTTAAGATATTTATGTTAATTACTAATGACTACCGTATTTTAGATATTAGTTGCTTGTGATTTAAGTTAATTGTCTTATATCTTATGTTTTTTATTATTAAAAGTAACATGTTTGATCTCTTAAAATCCTTTAAAAAAATCTTAATTGTCCAAAAAAGTGAAGCAAAATCATAAATGGTTACCTGCGTTTAAAAATCATACAAAATAACCACACCAAATCTATGTGGTTAATAACCAAACCGCAAATAAAAAATCGCATCGTAAAAAAGCGCATAACCGCACCACAAATATAACCACACCAATTGATTTTGAAAAAGGATTAACCGCATTTGCAATTAGTGGTGATGTTTTCACCAATAACTGCATCGAACCGCACCACACTCACCTCTAGTTCTCGGGTACATAAGCAAGTTACGCGTTCTTGAGAAATCGTTTCCTACAACGCCATCTGACAGAGCCCCTGACCATCGACATAAAGTATGGCTTAGATTGTTCGATGAGCAATATGAGATTGCAACCTTTATGATTTCTAGCATGATCCTTGGCATTAAATAGGAAATGGATCACTATGAACCATTTGATATTATCAAACAAGCGAAGAAAAAGTTTCAACATTTTGAAATGAGTTTTGGATAAGTGATAGAATCCTGAGTGGGAGTTGCATCGAAGTCATTGGAAGCTATAAAGTCCTCAAGTAGTCTCATTCTTACTTTAAATGATTGTTATTTTGCTCCAATTATGTCTCAGAAAATAAATTAATGTATACATAAAACGCAAAAAGATCCAAATATGGCTTAAATCAAACGTATACACGGTATG